>NC_061114.1:113993109-113999703 GCF_002878395.1 Capsicum annuum
TCATAGACATTAACACATTATATATACATGTACACACACATCAATAATACAGTAAAAAAGAATTGTTATTAGTGTAATTTAATCTATTATAACAGGTTATTTATCGGTAGTTTTACAAATGGTGTCATATGCATAATTGTTTTTTGATTGGTTAAATAGGTCTATTATATATACGTATGTGCCATTACAACTGGAGGCAGCTCGAGAATTTAATATAAAATTGTGGATTCAGATCTATTATTTATTTTGATTTTAGTGAATTTTTATGGTTAACTTTATGTACATTGCTAAAACAAGACAACATGGAGATTTTTTTATACATATAATCAAACGTCATCCAACTTTGCCTAGATATTATATATATAACATGTCTGATCTCTCATTTCAACATAATGATTTTCAATGATGTTTAAACAAAGTTCACTATTTTTTATATATTTATGTACGTTTACGACATTATAGTTTTGGGATTGTTACATGAATATTAATTAATATATATATGCAGTTGATAAGTGTGGAACTTCTTCAAAATTTCAAGTGATGGCTCTACGAGACCTGCTGTATGAAGCAACATTGCTTCAAAACAAGCTGCTTCTCAATGATGTTTTAGGAAGTTGTGATTCTTATTGCAGTTCAAATTCCGATTGCGGCGGTTTTACCTTCTGTCAATGGTGCTGGGAGAAGACGAACCCTTTCACTGGTGCAATATACAGCACATGTTCCATTTTGCCATGAACAATATCCTCAAACAGTTCTAAATATTTGCAAGATCCAAAGGTTTGTGTGTGTGTGTGTGTTTGAAGTGTTGTGAACTTTGTACTATTTTTCCCTTCAACACTTCTATATGTTGTGTGTGTGTTTGAAGTGTTATGCTCTTTGTATTTCAATTCCCTTCAACACTACTATCTTTAGTGTGTGTTTGAAGTGTTGTGAACATTGTATTTCTTTTCCCTTCAACACTAATATAGTAATATGTTTAGTGTCGTTGTCTTTGTGTGTCTTTCCTTTCAACAATAAGTTTGGAGTGACGAATATGAATAAAGTTTTTATGTATTGTCTTGTGATAAATGATCATATATGACTTTTAAATTATTTATCAAAAAGAGATCATGCAAGAGTTCCATTTTGATTAATCCTAGTTTAGCTTGTGCATGTATGAAACTTAAACCAAAAAGTGAATTTAAAGAAGAGGTACATGAAGTCGAACCTCCTCAAAAACTACATGACAGCAACATTGGACATGTCTGGCTCAAAACAATCTGAATGCAAACACACATAGAGAGTAAAGCATCTTGTACCCCGAACTATAATCAAATTTGCTACTATACATTCCAACTTCACGGGGTCCTATTATTCTCCTGAACTTATTTTTAGCGTATTTTTGTCAATCCTTTTTAGCTGATCGACATGACACTTTTTGTTAACTTTTTTAGCTGACGTGGGCTTCAATTTATGTAATAAAGGAGTCACGTCATCATAAAAGGGTGACAAAAATATGCAACAATTGAGTTCGGGGGCAATTAATAGGACTCTTGTAAAATTGGAGTATGTCGTATATAGCAACTTTGACCATAGTTCGGGGGGCTAGCTACTGGATGCTTCTCTCTCTATATATATACTCTGACAAGAGGTCCACGGGTAAGGGCTAGGCCCGCAAGAAATTAATATCGAACTACAGAGACCTATTATATGTAGTTTTATCCTAATTTTATTAGTTACGCCAAATATAGAAAATACACGAGTTAACATATACATCTTTACAAAAATTAATCCAATTTAGCTTCAAAGATTCGCTTAATTAAATTAATTCTTAATTAGGAAGTGAAAATTATACATGTAAATTGGGAAAAAAGAAAATAGTACCAGAATAACCGCAGGAGATTAATATAATTAATACGTCGGTAGTGGAACATAACAAGGAGGTGTAACCAAATCTCTTTTTTTATTTTTAAGAAAGAAATTGAATCACTTATTACAAGACACACATATGTAAACTCTCAAAGCAACAACACACAAACACTTGGTATAATATATATACATGCACTCAAAGCAAAAGCACACAAACACTTGGTAATATATATATATATATATATATGAAGAGTAAATTAAGAATGAGTATATAGAAAATGTTGTGTGCATTCTTCACAATTTATACATCTTCATTATTAGGAGGAAATAATTCACTCTTTCTATTTTAAATTCATTTATTGGTAAGAGCTCTCCATTATTTGTTTATACTGTAAATTATTGTGCCGGGTTTTTCCAGATACGTTCACTATATATATTTGAAGATATCGTCTTCGACATTATCTCACATTAATGCATCGTTCTTATTAGGAGGACAATAATTATAGGGCAGTTCGATGCATTAAATATCTCGCTATGCGTAGGATTTGGAGAATGATTCAATCACAAGGATTTATTGTGTGCAGTGTTGCAATATTACTTTAAATTTCTACATTATTTTTGATCGATCGATACTATACTATTTATTTATTTTAAAAATACAATCATTCAATGATTCAAAGATATATTCTTTTTCCTATTTAATTGTGAGTTTAACATACATATAATAAAACACTTTCTTGATGGAATAATGATCATCTACACAACCAAAACGAGATATTTTCACATTACAAAGGATGCTAAAGTACACAAACCAATTATTCAACGAAACAAATTAAAGATTCCAATATATATCTAATACAAATTTTCATACACCTCTTCATGGATAATAAGAGTGGATCATCACGTGATTATGATAAACATAATAAGTATACTATATTGCTTCTGATAATTGTCATTTCGAATATTATAAAGGAATTTTTTTTTTGTTTGCAATTAACTCACTTTATTAATTACCAAGTGACTGTCATTACAAACTAAGAGAAGACAAACCTATCTATCTTTTCTCAAGCGTTACTACTTGAACCAACAGACCTCTACAAACTTCTATGACTACTGAAACTTCTTAATACATTCAATCAGTTTGGAGTTTGTTCTAACCCTTATACATAACATTAGTTTAAGGCTTCTTATCAACTCTTCAATACTACTTGCCTTCTTCTGAAAGATTCTGTTGTTCCGTTCTATCCATATGGTATGTATCACTGCTGCCAGACTTGCTTTTAAAATAATCCCTCTGTTATGTTTGCCTCTGGTTCTCTTCTCCATCCAGCTACATATACAGCTACAGTTCTGAGGACATCCTGTCTATTTTTGCGAATCCAACATGGATTTCCAAATTTTGTTAGTGACTATGCATTCAAAATACAGATGATCTCTTGTCTCTAGTTGGTCTGACAAAATAGACAGGTAGTGTCTATAGTGAGACCCCAGCTTAACAATCTGTCTTTTGTTCTGATTTTCCCATGTAGGCTCAACCATAGCATAAAGGTGTGTTTAGGCTCAACAACATTATGACACACCAGTTTAGACCAAGGGACATTATCTAGTTCACCTCTTATTTTCCTATATGCCTTACTGATTATGAATTTTCCCTGTTTAACTATGTTTTGCATTTCACCAAGTTTCTGCCAGTGTTTCCTCATTGTGTAAATCTTTCTTATCATCCAACACGCTTGCTGAGGGATATTCATATCAAACAGGTTTTGTGTCTTAATATAATAATGGTGTATCCAGGCTATCCACAGTTTCTCCTTGTTTTGGCTAAGAGCCCAAAGCAGTTTGCAAATGGCTGCCTGATTCCATATGTAGAGATTTATCACATTTAGTCCTCCTGCTGTTTTAGGTAGACATTGTTTCTCCCAAGCTACCAAAGCTTTTCTAGTGATTACAGCTTCTCCAGACCATAAAAAGCTCCTGCAAGTTGCTTCAATCAGCTTTATGACTTTTTTAAGCATTAGAAACACTTGAGACCAGTAGGATTGTATTCCATACAGGATTGTTTTGATTATTTGTAATCTGCCAGCATACGACAAGCTTCTTTCCATCCAGCTTGTGATTCTTGTTGTGATTCTTTCTACTAATGGCTTACATTGTTGCACTGTAAGTCCCTTAGTAGATAAAGGAACACCAAGGTATTTGAATGGTAGCTCTCCTTTCTCGAACTTCAATACCTGTAGAATTTGCTATTGAATGTTCTGATTTACTCCACCAAAGAACACTTGACTCTTAGATAAGTTTGATTTCAGTCCCGATGCTGTAGAGAACATTTCAAACTTTTCTTTCAATCTAGTCACTGACAACACATCTTCTTTTGCAAACAGTAGCAAATCATCTGCAAAACAGAGATGTGTTATGTCTAACTTCTTGCACCTTGGATGATAAATATAGTCAGGCTCTTTCTTTAATCCCTTAAGACACCTATTCATATACTCCATCACCAAAACAAATATGTACAGGGACATTGGGTCTCCTTGTCTCAAACCTCTCTTGGCCTGGATAGTAGTAGTTAGTTTTCTATTGACATTGAATGTGTACTGCACAGTTCTTATGCATTTCATAATCCAGGTACACATCTTCAAAGGAAACCTAAATTCTTTTAAGATTTGCTCAATAAATTGCCACTCTACAGAGTCATATGCTTTTTGGAGGTCCACTTTGATCATACACCTTGGAGATATCTGCTTTCTGGTATATCCTTTCACCAATTCATGGCTAAGAATAGTATTTTCATTAATTTGTCTCCCTGGGACAAATGCAGACTGAATTGGACCCACTATCATTCAGAACACCTTGTATTCTACCATTGATAATCTTGGATATGACTTTATAGATGGTTATGTAACAAACAATAGGTCTGAAGTCTTTTAGCGTATCGGGTTGCGCTCTTTTGGGGACTAAAATGACCACAGTAGTGTTCATTTCAGTAATTAGTTTATTCTCTTCAAAGAATTCTTTCACCCCCTCCATCACATCCTTCTTTACAATATGCCAAGTTTTTTTAAAGAAACTTGTTGTATATCCATCAATCCCTAGAGTTTTATTATTGTCTATTCTGAATAGTGTATCCTGAATTTTCTCCTGAGATACTAGTCTGCACATATGAGTCTGCTGTTGTATGTTGATTTTTGGTCCCATTCTTATATAAGTAAGGTCTATTGAGGGTATTGTTGTTGCTGCTGAGCCCAATAATTCTCGATAAAACTGAGTGATTTCTTATTCTATTTCTGCATTTTTATGTACCATTCTACCTGCTGCATTCTTTAACATCGTAATAGTATTGCTGCTAGCTCTAGCTTTTATACATTTGAAAAAGTAAGTATTATTTCCACCCCCTTGTTCAATCCAGTGTACTTTGGATTTTTGTTTGAATACCTTTTCCTGTACTTCTAGCCATTTTTGAAGGTCAGCACTTGCAGCCTTTTCTTCTTCAATTAGCATAGGGTCTACTTTGTCTCTTAAATGATATTGTACTATTTGTAGCTTGTCTTTTGCTTGCATTATTTTATCCTCCAAGTTGCCGATGGATTTGGTTTTTAGTCGCTTCAAAGGTGTTTTACAAAGCTGCATTTTCTTCCACAGTTTGGTCATGCCTCTTCCCTTAACAGGTTTATTCCATAGTTGTTGAATGAGAGGGAGGAATCTATCATCATCAGTGAGGGCATTGATAATCCTGAAAGGTTTTTTACAATGTTTCTGCTCAAATGCTACTTCAATATGGATAGACGCATGATCATACATATTGTTCTCTAAGAATTGTGCAGTAATGCTGCCATACCTCATCACCCATTCTTCATTACATATGGCCTTGTCAATCTTACTCTATACATGTTTATTGGTCCAAGTAAATTGCCTACCTGTAGCCTTCATGTCCACCAAATTCAGGTCTTCAACTTTCTTTTGAAAGTCTCTGGTCTCAGCTTCGACAACCGGATTTCCACCCCTTCTATCATCACTATGGAAGGAAGAGTTGAAATCTCCACATATGCACCAAGGGACATCAATTAATTCCCCTATTTGTAGTATACCGTTCCACATTTCTTTCCTTTCTTCCAAGTTATTGCTCCCATATACCACTATGAGAACGCAACTAAAGTCAAAGTTCCTATCTTTTACTTGATAATGTATATATTGTGCATGAGTCTCTATTTCTTGTAGTTGGACCTCTGCATCCTTCCAATGACACCTATATGAGACCCTATGATCGTTATTACAATTGTGAAGTTGTTTCCATCCTTTAGCACATATATTGAGGCTACACTGTGCTTTGCCCTTTTTATGTTAGTATCTACTAAGCTTGCTAGTGTTATTTTATGCTTCCTGAGATAAACCTCTATCTCCCTCTGCTTAAGAGGCCTATTGAGACCTCTTACATTCCAGAATAACCATTGCATTAGATTTTGGTTTTGTTCATCCCTTCTGGAGGCTTGTCCTTAACCTTTTCACCCATTATCTGTTTACTTAACAGAGAGAAAGTATTCTGCAGCTTCATGACGGGGCCTCTCTACTCCCTTATGGAACCATGCAGGACTAGTTCAGCATATGACATACTTCCCATCCCTCCGGGGGCGTATAAGAGCTGCTAGCTTGATTTACTATTCTTGGGGTGCTTATGATCACATTGTTTTCCTGTTGTATCTTAGGTATCTCTTTTTCCTCTAGCTCAGCCTTGTTTTCAGCTATTTTAAT
>NC_061114.1:114002703-114007097 GCF_002878395.1 Capsicum annuum
GAATATTTTGTACACCGATGATACACAAAACTTAAATTCTTGAAAGAGCTTAAATTTATTTACATTAATATGGATATAGTATAAAAGAAATATAAGTAATTGGTTTGGTAACTCACCTGTTTTTGTTTTATTTTTTTTTGTTTCCCATTCGGTAGGCACATTGGAGTCCGCTAATTTGAATTCGCGCCGCGTAGGGTCTCGTTCGGGGGAAGCGCTCCCTACCAAGGATTTTTCATACTCAAGGATCGAACCCGAAACCTTTGATTAAGGATGGAGAAGCCCCATCCGCTATGGTGATGTCCATTTTTGTCTTTTCCTTCTTGACTATAGGTTTCAGAAATTGTGGAAGAATCATTTTTTCAATTTGATAAACAAGGATAACATATATTAACACTGCAACAGTGACTGAACAAACAACACTAAATTCCCCAAATTCAACTTCCCAAGCTGTGAAGGGAAAGGAGATTATATGTGAAGAGGTTAGTGCCAAATGAAAGGAATCAACCCATGCAACAGCAGATACCTCAGCTATGGAGGAGAATCAGAACAAGGTTCCAGAGGAGGAGAAGAAAACGGATGAGGAAAAGAATTGGGCGAGATTGTTTTCGAACAATCGAGCTTCTACGAATGGTATGGCCCCACAATTCATAGCTCCTATAATTGTGGATGGAAAAGTTAGGGTTACATTAGAGGAGGATGATATTGTTGAGGCTACTAAGAATTGGAGTAATGCACTGATTTTGTATACAATGGGAGAGGCCCCAGGATTTGCTTACCTACAAAATTACATTGCTAGTAACTGGAACAGTGTTGCATCTCCAGAAATTTACTGGCATAACGAGGGCTACTATATAGTAAAATTTCAGAATGCTCAAGATAGAGATGATATCATATGTTCAGGACCTTATACGATTAAAGGAATGCCACTATGCTTGAAGAAATGGAGTGCTACTTTTGATTTTCAAAAGGAGATGTCGACGACTCTACCACTATGGGTAAGGCTCTACAATCTACCTTTGAATTGCTGGGGACCTAGAACGTTGAGTAAAATTGCAAGCCGGCTGGAGAACCTTGTACGCAGATGAATGTACGAAGAATCAAACTAGAATATCCTATGCAAGGGTGCTTGTAGACATGAACATAAACCAAGAGCTTCCTAAAGAGATTGAGATTGTTGATCCTTATAGAAAGAAGTTCATAAAGCAAGTGGCATATGATTGGAAGCCTGTTTTTTGTACCATTTGTGCACAGTTTGGACATGTATGCAAGAGGGAGGAAAAAGGACCCCTGGACCATGAGAAGGGGAAAGAACAAGTTGCGCAACAAGGTTTGAATGGAGGTAAAAAGATGGTCCAAAAATGGGTAGGAAAAGGCATTAAAATAGCTGAAAACAAGGCTGAGCTAGAGGAAAAAGAGATACCTAAGATACAACAGGAAAACAATGTGATCATAAGCACCCCAAGAATAGTAGATCAAGCCAGCAGCTTTTATACGCCCCCGGAGGGATGGGAAGTATGTCATATGTTGAACTAGTCCTGCATGGTTCCGTAAGAGAGCAGAGAGGCCCCGTCATGAAGCTGCAGAATACTTTCCCTCTATTAAGTAAACAGATAATGGGTGAAAAGGTTAAGGACAAGACTCCAGAAGGGATGAACAAAACCAAAATCTAATGCAATGGTTATTCTGGAATGTAAGAGGTCTCAATAGGCCTCTTAAGCAGAGGGAGATGGAGGTTTATCTCAGGAAGCATAAAATAACACTAGCAAGCTTAGTAGATACTAACATAAAAAGGGTAAAGCACAGTGTAGCCTCAATATATGTGCTAAAGGATGAAAACAACTTCACAATTATAATAACGATCATAGGGGTCCCATATGGGTGTTATGGAAGGATGCAGAGGTCCAACTACAAGAAATAGAGACTCATGCACAGTGTATACATTATCAAGTAAAAGATAGGAACTTTGACTTTAGTTGCACTCTCACAGTGGTATATGGGAGCAATAACTTGGAAGAAAGGAAAGAAATGTGAAAGGGTATACTACAAATAGGGGAATTAATTGATGTCCCTTAGTGCATATGTAGAGATTTCAACTCTCCCTTCCATAGTGATGATAGAATGGGTAGAAATCAGATTGTCGAAGCTGAGACCAGAGACTTTCAAAAGAAAGTTGAAGACCTGAATTTAGTGGACATGAAGGCTACAGGTAGGCAATTTACTTGGACCAATAAACATGTTTATAGTAAGATTGACAAGGCCATATGTAATGAAGAATGGGTGATGAGGTATGGCAGCATTACTGCACAATTCTTAGAGAACAATATGTATGATCATGCGTCTATCCATATTGAAGTAGCATTTGAGCAGAAACATTGTAAAAAACCTTTCAGGATTATCAATGCCCTCACTGATGATGATAGATTCCTCCCTCTCATTCAACAACTATGGAAAAAACCTGTTAAGGGAAGAGGCATGACCAAACTGTGGAAGAAAATGCAGCTTTGTAAAACACCTTTGAAGTGACTAAAAACAAAATCCATCGGCAACTTGGAGGATAAAATAATGCAAGCAAAAGACAAGATACAAATAGTACAATATCATTTAAGAGACAAGGTGGACCCTATGCTAATTGAAGAAGAAAAGGCTGTAAGTGCTGACCTTCAAAAATGGCTAGAAGTACAGGAAAAGGTATTCAAACAAAAATCCAAAGTACACTGGATTGAACAAGGGGGTGGAAATAATACTTACTTTTTCAAATGTATGAAAGCTAGAAGCAGCAATACTATTACGATGTTAAAGAATGCAGCAGGCAGAATGGTACATAAAAATGCAGAAATAGAATAAGAAATCACTCAGTTTTATCAAGAATTATTGGGCTCAGCAGCAACAACACTACCCTCAATAGACTTTACTCATATAAGAATGGGACCAAAGATCAACATACAACAGCAGACTCATATGTGCAGACTAGTATCTTAGAAGAAAATTCAGGATACACTATTCAGAATAGACAATAATAAAACTTCAGGGATTGATGGATATACAACAAGTTTCTTTAAAAAAGCTTGGCATATTGTAAAGAAGGATATGATGGAGGGGGTGCAAAAATTCTTTGAAGAGAATAAACTAATTATTGAAATGAACACTACTGTGGTCATTTTAGTCCCCAAAAGAGTGCAACCCGATACGCTAAAAGACTTCAGACCTATTGTTTGTTACACAACCATCTATAAAGTCATATCCAAGATTATCAATGGTAGAATACAAGGTGTTCTGAATGATATAGTGGGTCCAATTCAGTCTGCATTTGTCCCAGGGAGACAAATTAATGAAAATACTATTCTTAGCCATGAATTGGTGAAAGGATATACCAGAAAGTAGATATCTCCAAGATGTATGATCAAAGTGGACCTCCAAAAAGCCTATGACTCTATAGAGTGGCAATTTATTGAGCAAATCTTGAAAGAATTTGGGTTTCCTTTGAAGATGTGTACCTGGATTATGAAATGCATAAGAACTGTGCAGTACACATTCAATGTCAATAGGAAACTAACTACTACTATCCAGGCCAAGAGAGGTTTGAGACAAGGGGACCCAATGTCCCTGTACATATTTGATTTAGTGATGGAGTATATGAATAGGTGTCTTAAGGAAGAAAGAGCCTGACTATATTTATCATCCAAGGTGCAAGAAGTTAGACATAACACATCTCTGTTTTGCAGATGATTTGCTACTGTTTGCAAAAGAAGATGTGTTGTCAGTGACTAGATTGAAAGAAAAGTTTGAAATGTTCTCTACAGCATCGGGATTGAAATCAAACTTATCTAAGAGTCAAGTGTTCTTTGATGTAGTAAATCAGAACATTCAGTAGCAAATTCTACAGGTATTGAAGTTCGAGAAAGGAGAGCTACCATTTAAATACCTTGGTGTTCCTTTATCTACTAAGAGACTTACAGTGCAACAATGTAAGCCATTAGTAGAAAGAATCACAACAAGAATCACAAGCTGGATGGCAAGAAGCTTGTCGTATGCTGGCAGATTACAACTAATCAAAACAATCCTATATGGAATACAATCCTACTGGTTTCAAGTGTTTCTAATGCCTAAAAAAGTCATAAAACTTATTGAAGCAACTTGCAGGAGCTTTTTATGGTCTGGAGAAGATGTAATCACTAGAAAAGCTTTGGTAGCTTAGGAGAAACTATGTCTACCTAAAATAGCAGGAGGACTAAATGTGATAAATCTCTACATATGGAATCAGGCAGCCATTTGCAAACTGCTTTGGGCTCTTAGCCAAAACAAGGAGAAATTGTGGATAGCCTGGATACACCATTATTATATTAAGAAACAAAACCTGTTTGATATGAATATCCCTCAGCAAGCGTGTTGGATGA
>NC_061114.1:114010097-114023348 GCF_002878395.1 Capsicum annuum
TTTGCAAGTTATTGAGAATCAAAGGCTGTTCTTCAATACTACGACTTTCTGACTCGAGAGGATTAGGCATATGTATTTTCCATCCAATTTTCAGATGTCTTATCTCTGACATTGTCCAGATATCTTGTGGAAGATGCAAATCTCTTGTTGTAGAATTATGAAGAATTATGCTTTGTAGATTCCACAATTTGGCTAGTGAAGGAACTTCCTCAATATTTGCAGCTACATATCTCAAATGTACAAGTTCAGATATTACACGAGAGAAATCCTGATAAATTGAAGACACATCCAGCACATTAAGCAGCTTGAAATGTGGGATGTATACACAAGCTTCACTAGGATTGCTCGTAACAACCAAGCTGCGTGTTGTACTTGTAGTACCGCTCCCATGCTCCAGAAGATAATCAAACTCATACCAATTAATATTAACTGGAAGCATCAATCGTCGTTGATAATGTATGCCTTCTGAAGAAATGCAGTAATTATCATTCAAGACATGCACTGAATTCTCAATTTGAGCTTCTCTTATGCACAACTACCGTAGAAGATCGTGAATTTTACAAGTTCTCACCCTTCCATTAGCCCTTCGTCTACTAGTCAAAATTAGATTTCTATCAATTAACTCATCTAGGTTGATACAAGTACGACCACGAGGATGGAATTGAATGAGTGCGTAATGAATCCGCCCAAGGAAGTGCACAAGTGAGGTGTAAAAGAGGGCCTAAACACACCAAAATCAGCCTACACTACACTACACTACACTACACTCCATGGGCGATATTTTGAGGCTTTTCATTAAAGGGCCTTTGGTCATTTTGTATTCTAGTTGTAACCTAGTATAAATAGAACATTGTAGGTCATTTTTGTCTTAGATTTTGATGAATGATGAATGCTGTATAACATAGAAAGACAAAGTACTCTTTCCTTGAGGCAAATCTGAAACTTGTGTTCTTGCTTGGAATCACTAGTGTTGCATTCTTGCTTAGAACGTTGGGTGCTAGAGGAGGTTGAGGTCTCTCTTGTGCTCACCGAAGAGAGTAGGTGTTCCTATTATCATTGTATTAAGGGTCTAGGTGCTTGAATACACTTAGGTTCTTAGTTCATGAGATAGTGTATGTCACTCTATCTATCCTTTCTATTCTTGCAATCTTGTAACGTTTGTATCTCGTATTGTACCCGTTTATGTTGTTGTTGTTATTCCCATTGTTTAGTTCATCTTGTTCTTCATCTTCTTGTTGTTAAATCTAGTTTGGTGGCTGTTTTGGGGTTGAAACACACCTTTATATTTCGTTCTTCTTGTTGTTGTAGTGAATCCGAGAGTGGTCACCAAATAAGTCCACTAATAAGTCCACAGGTTCTACAAACTAGTGGACTGATTTGGCGTTTGTTTTGTGGCTTCCGCTGTCCATCCCGTATCATAGGTACTCCTCTGCCACCACTTCTAAACTTATATCGCATCTTGCCTTTATGAATTGCCCACCAATCCATAGGCTAGTTAACTTCGAAATGCCAATCTCCATATCTTCCAGGAAACCCTCCAATATAGAGAAAACAAGTCTTCAGATGTTGGGGCAAGTATCTGTAGCTCAACGAAAGAATTGCTTGGCATTGTTCAGAAACCGTAGCAAAGAAGGAAGTCAAATTTTCCTCAACTTTCTAACAATTATCACTCCCTGCGTCCATTTTTCCAAGAAGTCCAGCAACGACAACAATCGAGAGAGGTAATCCTCAACATTGTTGTACGATATGCTTCCCTATTTCTTCTAGTTGAGGAGGACATGGTTCTTCTTGGAATAGTCTTTTGGTAAATAGATCCCAACTATCATCAAAACTTAGAAAAGGCATATCATGAGGAGAAATATCAGGGCTTGCATAATCCGCTACATAGTTAAATCGAGTAGTTAGTAGGATTCGGCTTTTATTGTTATCATTTGGAAATATTCTTTGCATTTGGTCCCACGCCTCAGTACTCCAAAGATCATATATGACAATTAGAAACCTCCTACCCTTCAAACCTCTATACGCACTCTCCACTAGTTGATCATTGCTTTTTTTAGATCGTTCTCATCAGTCCTATCCCGATTAATTGAAGACACAAGTTCAAGAACCATATGTCTCATTAAATTCTTCAGAGATAGTAAGCCATGCATGTTTATCAAATCTATTACGGATTGTTGAATCCTCATAAATTTTTCTAGCAAGAATTGACTTACCTATACTGCCCATACCAACAATTGATAGGACAGTTAGCTCATCTGTTTGTGCAATGAGGCGATCAAGTATAGTGTTGAAGTCATCCTTCATCCCGACAACAATATTTTCCTCAACTATTCTTTTTCCTAATGAGGACGTTCTTGCTAATTCTGCACATTTTCTTCCGTGCTCTTTAAACTCGATCAGCATCAGCTCTTTGCTGAGAAGGTAAACTTCTTTTTCCACTTCTAACAATTCTTCATAAAACGATTTACAAGCCCTTTCATAATTCTTCATGCCACCTGCTAGAATGATGTCTCTCAGGCTTGAATCAACTCTTATCTTCTGCTCTGTTCACTACGCGTTTGATCCTCTTTTCTAAAGCTTTAAGAGTTTCGATATCATTGGTTTCTTTTATAGTATCCTCAAGGAAAACTTGCAGGGCCAAAAGGCTTTGATAGGCAGATGTAACACGTTGTTCTGTACAGTTTCTACAGACCAAACATTGGTTAGGTTGCAAGAGTTGTTCCAATGTATGCATTAGTGAAGAAACTGCAGCATAACCCATTTTTTTAAGAGTTTGAGAGACTAAAATTGGTTAAGATATTGTTGAATAATTGTTTGTTGCAGCAGCTTAATTATTAGGCTAAATTTTTTGTCCAAATAACAGGTGTACTCACTTTTTATCATTTTCTTTAAAGGTGTAGGGTCTCACTCTTTGTCATTTTCTTTGGCAAAGTTGATGGATTATCTATTGTTTCTTTGACAATGACAACACAATGTAGTCCATAACTTTATATTACAAAACAAGTAAACAAATTTGATTGTTAGCAAACATGACACATTGAAGAACTTTATTCATTTCAATTATATATCCACACTACTAAAATTGAAGGCTCCGAACATATATCTTATTCTATTTCTTCTTCAGACGAGCATAATCTGTAAGTTACTAAACATCTATTCTACGTATTATAACACTTCAAAACTCGCATTCTGCAATGACACAACCTTCCTTATAATACAGTTCTACAACAATCATCTCTTATTAGAATACAACTACTCTTGTTTTGATTACTATCAGTTTATTCACAACTCAGAATAAAACTTTCTAATGTTGCTGTGTGTGGCTGCTCCCCAGCCTGCCTGGAGCAGCCCGTCGATTTTCGGCCAAAAAAACACGCCTGGCCCCCGGGCCCACCCCAAAAACTATGTGCTACAGCACACCGATTTGGCCCGAAAATGGCCCGTTCGTGTTGTTTCGCCCGTTTGACACCCTAAACTGCCCCGCCTACCCCAATGACCCACATTAGGCCGCTCCCCAGCTTTCCTGAGCCAGCCCGGTTGATTTTCGACAAAAATCATGCTCGACCCTCGGGCCCACCTCAAAAATCGTGGGCTATCGCACACCGATTAGGCCCAAAAATGGCTCGTTCACGCTGTTTTGCTCGTTTGACAACCCAAACCGCTCAGTCCACCCCAATGACCTATATTAGGCCACTCCCCAGCCTGCCTGGGGCAGTCCGATCGATTTTTGACCAAAATCACACCCATCCCCCAGGCCCACCCCTGTGCTATAGTACACTGATTTGCCCTGAAAATGGGCCGTTCACGCTGTTTCACTCATTTGACCACCCAAATCGCCCCGCCCACCTCAATGGCCCATACTAGGACGTTCCCTAGCCTGCCTGGGCAGCCTGATCGATTTTTGGCCAAAATAACGCACGACCCCCGGGCCCACCCCAAAAATCATGGGTTATAGCACACTTATTTGGCCCGAAAATAGTCCATTCATGGCGTTTCACCCATTTGACCACCAAAACTACCCCACCCACCCCAGTGACCCATACTAGGCTGCTTCCTAGCCTACCTAGGGCAGTCCGATCGATTTTCGGCAAAACTAATGCTCGGCCCCTAGGCCTACCCAAAAAAACGTGGGCTATATCACACTGATTTGGGCCCAAAATGGCCCGTTAGCGCCGTTTCACTCGTTTAACCACCCAAATCACCTCGAAAACCATAAAGGCCTACATTAGGCCTCTCCCTAGCCTGCTTGGGGAAACCTGAGCGATTTTCGACCAAAATCACACCTGGCCCCAGGCCCACCCCTAAAACTGTGGGCTATAGCACACTGATTTGGCTAAAAATTGGCCTGTTCATGCCGTTTTGCCCGTTTGACCACCCAAATCGCCCCGAAAACCATAAAGGCCCACACTAGGCCGCCCCCAGCCTGCCTGGGGCAGCTCGATCAATTTTTGGAAAAAATCACGCTTGACCCATAGTCCCACCCCAAAAAATGTAGGCCATAGCATACCGGTTTGGCCCCAAAATGGCCCGTTCGTGCCGTTTCGCTCGTTTGACCATCCAAACCGCCCCAAAAACCATAAAGGCCCATACTAGGCAGCTCTCTATCCTGCCTGAGGTAGCCCGATCAATTTTTGGCAAAAATTACTCTCGGCCCCGGGCTCACTCCAAAAATCGTGTGCTATAGCACACCGATTTTGCCCAAAAATGGCTTGTTCGCACCGTTTCGCCCGTTTGACCACCCAAATTGCTCTACCTACCCCAAAGGTTCTCACTAGGCCGCTCCCCTGTGTGGCACGCCTAGGTCAATTTTTGATCCATGGCACCCCGAACCTCGGGCCCACCTCTAAAACCGTGGGTTATAGCATACTGATTTAGCTCAAAAATGTCTCGTTCACGCCATTTTGCCCGTTTGACCACCCAAATAGCCTCAAATAATAAAAAAACCACATTGGGACGATCCCCAACCTCCCTGGCACGCCCAGGTTGATTTTCGGCCTACGACACCCTTGGACCCCAAGCCCCACCCCAAAACCATAGATTATCGCACATCGATTTGGCTCAAAAATGCCCAGTTCACGCTATTTCGCCCGTTTAACCACACAAATGGCCTCGAATAAATAAACGAACCATACTGGGATGATCCCTAACCACCCTGGCATGCCTAGGTCAATTTTTGGCCCACGACACCCCGAACCTCAAGGTCACCCCAGAAACTGTGGGCTACAGCACACCGATTTGGCCTGAAAATGCCCCGTTCGCACTGTTTTACCCGTTTGACCACCCAAATGACCTCTAATAAATAAACGGACCACACTAGGATGATCCCCAACCTCCCTAGCATGCCCAAGTCAACTTTTGGCCTACGACACCTTCAGACCCTGAGCCTACCCCAAAAAATATGGGCTATAGCACACCAATTTGGCCCAAAAATTCTCTATTCGCGTTATTTTGCCCGTCTAACTACCCAAATGGCCTCGACTAAATAAATAGATTACTTTGGGATGATCCCCAACCTTTCTGGCATGCCCAGGTCGATTTTTGGCCTACAACACCCTCGGACCCCAGGCTTACCCCCAAAATCGTGGACTATAGCACACCAATTTGGCCCAAAAATGCTCCATTCGCTCTGTTTCGTCTGTTTGACCACCCTAATGGCCTCGAATAAATAAACAAACCACATTGGGATGATCTCCAACCTCCCGGGAACGTCCAGGTCAATTTTTGACCCACAGCACGCCCGGACGCCAGGCCCACCCTTAAAATCGTGGGCTATAGGACACCGATTTGGCCCCAAAATAGCCCGTCCGCGCCATTTCAACCATTTGTTCATCCAAATGGCCACGAAAATTTAAACGGACCACACTGAGATGATCCACAACCTCCCTGGAATGCCTCGGTCGATTTTCGGCCTACAGCACGCCTGAACTCTGAGCCTACCTCCCAAACCCTGATTTATACCACATCTATTTAGCCTGAAAATATCCCGTTCACATCATTTTTCCTATTTATCGACCCAAATGGACACAAAAATTTAAACGGACTACACTGGGATAATCCTCAACCTCCCTAGCACGCTTCGATCGATTTTTGGCCCACAGTATAGGGTATAGCACACAAATTTAGCCAACATTTTGCCCGTGTTTCCACCCAAATGGCCATGAAAAATTAAATAGACCATACTTAGATGATCCCCAACCTCCCTTGTACGCCCCGGTCAATTTTTGGCCTACAGCACGCCCGAACCTCGAGCCCACCCCCAAAACCATGGGCTATAGAACATCGATTTGTCCCAAAAATGCACCATTCATACAATTTCGCCCGTCTGTCCAGCCAAATAGCCACGAAAATTTAAATCGACCACACTAGGATGATCCCCACAGTTTAAATTTTCAGAGAGGTTGGGGATCATCCCAGTGTGGTCCGTTTAAATTTTCATGGTCATTTGGGTGGACAGACGGGCGAAATGGTATGAACGGAGCATTTTAGAGACAAATCGATGTTCTATAGCCCACAGTTTTGGGTGTGGGACAGGGCTTCGACCGTGCTGTAGGTTGAAAATTGGCTATGGCATGCAAGGGAGGTTGGGTATCATCCCAGTGTAGTCCGTTTAAATTTTTGTGGCCATTTGGGTGGACAAACGGGCAAAACGGCACGAACGGAGCATTTTTGGGCTAAATTGGTGTGCTATAGCCCTTAATTTTGGGGGTGGGTTCGGGGTCCGAGCGTGCTGTGGGCTAAAAATTGATCGGGGCATGCCAGGGAGGTTGGGGATCATCCCAGTGTGATCCGCTTAAATTTTTGTGGCCATTTGGGTGGACAAACGGGTGAAAAGGGGCGAATGGGGCATTTTCGGTGTAAATTGGTGTGCTATAGGCCACGGTTTTGGGGGTAGACTCAGGGTTCTGGTATGCTATGGGCCAAAAATGTACCAGGGCATGCCAGGGAGGTTGAGGATCGTCCTATTGTGGTCTGTTTAAATTTTCATGGTCATTTGGCTAGACAAACGGGCAAAACGATGAAATAAGACATTTTCGGGCCTAGTCGGTGTGCTAAAGCCCACGATTTTGATGGTGGGCCTGGGTTTCGGGCATGCTGCTGGCCAAAAATTGATCGGAGCATACCAGGGAGGTTGGGTATTGTCCCATTGTGGTTCGTTAAAATTTTTGTGGCCATTTGAATGGACAAACGGGAGAAAAAGCACGAACGAGGCATTTTCGGGCCAAATCAATGTGCTATAGCCTGCTGTTTCGGGGGTGGGCTCGGGCATGCTGTGGTTTAAAAATTGATTGGGGCGTGCCAGGGAGGTTGGGGATCATCTCAGCGTTGTCTGTTTAAAATTTCGTGGCTATTTGGGTGGACAAACAAGCAAAACGGCGCGAATGGGGCATTTTCAGGCCAAATCAGTATGCTATAGCCCACGGTGTCAGGGGTGAGCCCGGGGTCTGGGCATGTTGTGGGTCAAAAATTGGCCGGGGCATGCCAGGGAATTTAGGGATCATCCCAGTGTGGTCCGTTTAAATTTTTGTGGCCATTTGGGTGGATAAAACGGTGAAACGGCTCTAACGGGAAATTTTCGGGCCAAATTGGTGTGCTATAGCCTACAGTTTTGGGGGTGGGCCCGGGGTCTGGGCGTACGGTGGATCAGAAATCGATCGGAGCATGCCAGGAAAGTTGGGGATCGTCCCAGTACGATCCATTTAATTTTTTGTGGCTATTTGGGTAGATAAACGGGCGAAACGGTGTGAATAAGGCATTTTTTGGGCCAAATCGGAGTGCTATAGCACAATGATTTGGCCAAAAAATGCCCTGTTTGTGCCATTTCTCCCATTTGTCCACCCAAATAGCCACGAAAAATTTAAACGGACCATACTGGGACAATCCTCAACCTCCCTGGCATGCCCCGATTAATTTTCAGCCCACAACATGCCTGGACCCCGGGCCCACCCCCGAAACCATGGGCTATAGTACACCGATTTGGTTGGAAAATGCCTCGTTCATGCTATTTTGCCCGTTTGTCCACCCAAATGGCCACAAAAATAAAATGGACTACACTAGGATGATCTCTAATCTCCTTGGTATGCCCCGATCGATTTTTGGCCCACAGCACGTCCAGACCCCGGGCCCACCCCCGAAACCGTAGGCTATAGCACATCGATTAGGCCTAAAAATGCCCCTTTCGTGCCGTTTCACCCGTTAGTCCACCCAAATAGCCACGAAAAATTCAATGGACCACACTGGGACGATCAAACTCCCTGGCACACCCCGGTCAATTTTTGGCCATAGAAAGCTCATACCCTAGGCCCACCCCCAAAACCGTGGGCTATAGCACACCGATTTGGCTCGAAAATGCTCGGTTACCGCCGTTTCACCCGTTTGTCCACACAAATGACCACAAACAATTAAACGTACACAGTGGGACGATCCTCAACCTCCCAGATATGTCCCGATCGATTTTTTGCCCAATGTACGCCCGAACCCCGGGGCCACCCCTGAAACCGTGGGCTATAGCACATCGATTTGGCCCAAAATGCCCCGTTCACACCATTTCGTCGGTTTCTCTACCCAAATGGCCACAAAAAGTTAAACGGACTACATTAGGACACTCCTCAACCTTCCTGGCACACCCCGATCGGTTTTCGGCCTACAGCATACTCGGGCCAAAAACCCACCCCCGAAACCATGGGCTATAGCACATCGATTTGGCCCGTAAATACCCCATTCGCGTTGTTTTTCCCATTTGTCCACCCAAATGGCCACAAAAAATTAAACGGACAATACTGGGATAATCCTCAACCTCCCTGGAACGCTTCAGTCGATTTTCGGCCCACTACTCGCCCGAACACCGGGGCCACACCCAAAACCATAGGCTATAGCACATCGATTTGGCCAGAAAATGCCTCGTTCGTGCCATTTCGCCCGTTTGTCCACCCAAATGGCCACAAAAAATTAAACGAACTACATTGGGACGATCACCAACCACCTTGGAAAGCCTCAATCGATTTTTGGCCCAGTGTTCACCCGGACCCCGGGGCCCCCCCTGAAACCCCAGTCTATAGCATACTGATTTGGCCCAAAAATGCCCCATTCGCATTGTTTTGCCCGTTTATCTACCCAAATGGCTACAAAAAATTAAACGAACTACACTGAGATAATCCCCAACCTCCGTGGCATGCCCCAGTCAATTTTTGGCCAACAGCACACCCGAACCCCTGACCCACCCTAAAATCGTGGGATATAGCACACTGATTTTGCCAAAAAATGCCCCATTCGCATCGTTTCACCCGTTTATCCACCTAAATGGCCATGAAAAATTAAACAGACCACACTGAGACGATCCCCAACCTCCCTGGCATACCCCAGTCGATTTTTGACCCATAGCACGCTCGAAACCCGAGCTCACCCCCAAAATCGTGAGCTATAGCACACTGTTTAGCTCGAAAATGCCCCGTTCGTGCATTTTCGCCCGTTTGTCCATCCAAACGGCCATGAAAAATTTAATGGACCACAATGGGACGATCCCCAACCTCACTGGCACACCCTGATCGATTTTAGGCCCTCAGCATGCCTGAACCGTGGGCCCACCCCCAAAACCGTGGGCATAGCACACCAATTTGGCCCGAAAATGCCCCGTTCATGCCGTTTTGTCGGTTTGTCAACCCAAATGGGCACGATAAATTAAACGGATCACACTGGGATGATCCCCAACCTCCCTAACATGCCTCGGTTGATTTTTGGCCCACAGTACACCAGAACCCCGGGCCCACCCCTAAAACCATGGGCAATAGCACTCTGGTTTTGCCCGAAAATGCCCTGTTTGCTTAGTTTCGCCCGTTTGTCCACCTAAATAGCCACAAAAAATCAAACGAACCACAGTAGGATGATCCTCAAACTTCGTGGCATGCCCTGGTTAATTTTTGGCCCACATCACGCTCGAACCGAGGGACCTTCCCAAAACCGTTGGCTATAGCACACCGATTTGGCCAAAAAATGCCCCATTCGTGCCTTTTTGCCCATTTGTCCACCCAAATGGCAACAAAAAGTTAAATGGACCATACTGGGATGATCCTCAACCTCCCTAGCATGCCCTGGTCGACTTTCAGCCCACAGCATTCCCGAACCCCCGGTCCACTCCCAAAATCGTGGGCTATAGCACTCCGATTTGGCCAGTAAATTTCCCATTCGTGCCATTTTGCCCATTTGTCCACCCAAATGGCCACCAAAAATTAAACGGACCACACTGGGATGATTCTCAACCTCCCTGGAATACCCTAGTCGATTTTTGGCCCACTGCACGCCCTGACCTCGGGTCCACCCCCAAAATCGTGGGCTATAGCACACCGATTTAGCCCAAAAATGCCCCGTTCGCGCTGTTTCACCCGTTTGTCCATCCAAATGGCCACGAAAAATTAAACAGACCTCACTGGGACGATACCTAACCTCCTTGACATGCCCCAGTTAATTTTTGACCTACAGCACGTGCGTACCCCAGGTGCACCCCCAAAACTGTGGGCTATAGCATATTGATTTGGCCTAAAAACATCCTATTTGCGCCGTTTCGCCTGTTTCTCCACCCAAATTCCCACAAAAAATTAAACGGACCATACTGGGATGATCCCCAACCTCCCTGGCATGCTCGATTGATTTTTAGCCTATAGTACGCCCGTCCTCGAGCCCACCCCTAATGCCGTGGACTATTGCACACCGATTTAGCCCTAAAATGCCTCGTTCACGCTGTTTCTCCCATTTGTCTACCCAAATGGCCATAAAAAATTAAACGGACTACACCGAGACGATCCCCAACCTCCATGGAATGCCCCGATCATTTTTCAGCCCATAGAACGCCTGGAGCACGGGATAACCTCCAAAACCGTGGGTTATAGCACAACAATTTGGCCCAAAAATGCTCCGTTTGCACCGTTTCGCCCGTTTGTCTACCCAACTAGCCATGAAAAATTAGACAGACCACATTGGGATGATCCTCAACCTTCTTGGCACACCCCGGTGGATTTTCAGCCCACAGCATGCCTGAATCCCGAGCCCACCACCGTAACCATGGGCTATAGCACATTGTTTTGGCCCGAAAATGCCCTGTTTGCACCGTTTTGCCTAATTGTCAATCTAAATGGCCATGAAAAATTAAACGGACCATACTGGGACAATCACCAACCTCCCTGGCATACCCCGATCGATTTTTGACCTAATGCACGCCCGAACCCCGAGCCCACCCCTAAAATCATGGGCTATAGCACACTGATTTGGCCCAAAAATGCCCAGTTTGTGCCGTTTCGCTTGTTTGTCGACCCAAATGGTCACAAAAAATTAGACGGACCATACTAGGATGATCTTTAACTTCCATGGTATGCACCATTTCATTTTTGGCAGACAACACGCTCGGACCCAGGGTCCACCCCCTAAACCATGAGCTATAGCACACCTATTTGGCTCGAAAATGCCTCGTTCACGCCATTTCGCCCGTTTGTCCACCCAAATGGCCATGAAAAATTAAACGGACCATACTTGGACAATCCCCTATCTCCCTAACATGCCCTGGTCGATTTTTAACTTACAGCACGCTTGGAACCCGAGCCCACCCTCAAAATCGTGGGCTATAGCACATCGATTTGGCCCAAAAATTCCCCGTTCGCACTGTTTCTCCTGTTTGTCCACCCAAAGAGCGATGAAAAATTAGACGGACCATACTGGGATGATCCCCAACCTTCCTGGCATGCCCCATTTAATTTTTGGAACACAACGCGCCCAGACCCTGGGTCCACCCCCAAAATCTTGGGCTGTAGCACACCGATTTGGCCCGAAAATGCCTCGTTAGCGCCCTTTAGCCCATTCATCCTCCCAAATCACCATGAAAAATTAAATGGACCATACTGGGACAATCCTCAACCTCCCTGGCATGCCCCGATTAACTTTTGTCCCACAGCACACCCTGACCGCAGGCCCACCCTCAAAATCGTGGGCTATAGCTCACCGATTTTGCCCAAAAATGCCCCGTTCGCGCCGTTTTGCCTGTTTGTCCACCCAAATAACCATGAAAAATTAAATGGGCCATACTAGGCTGATACCCAACCTCCCTGGCATGCCCCAATCAATTTTTGGCCAACGGCATGCTCGGACCCTGCGCCCACCCTTAAAATTGTGGGTTATAGCACACCGATTTGGCCCAAAAATTCCCCGTTCACGCTGTTATGCCTGTTTGTACACCCAAATAGCCACAAAAAATTAAACAGACTATACTGGGACGATCCCCGACCTCCCTGGCACACCTTGATTAATTTTTGGTCCACAGCACGCCCGGACCCCGAGTCCACCCTAGAAACCGTGTGCTATAGCCCACCGATTTAGCCTGAAAATGCCCCGTTCGTGCCGTTTCCCCGTTTGTCCACCCAAATGGCAACAAAAAATTAAACGAAGCACACTGGGATGATCCCCAACCTCTTTGGCATGCCCCAATTAATTTTCAACCCACAGCACATTCGGACCCCAGGTGCACCCCCAAAACCATGGGCTATAGCACACCGATTGGGCCCAAAAATATCCCATTCGCGCCGTTTCGCCCATTTTCCACCCAAATGCCCACGAAAAATTTAACGGACCACACTAAGATGATTCCCAACCTCTCTGGCATACCCCGATTGATTTTCTTCCCACAGCGCGCCCGACCTCGGGCCCGCCCCTGAAGCTGTGGGCTATAGCACACCAATTTGGCCTGAAAATGCCTAGTTCATGCTGTTTCTCTCATTTTTCCAACCAAATGGCCACAAAAAATTAAACGAACCATACCGAGATGATCCCAAACCACTATGGCACGTCCTTATTAATTTTTGCCCCCTAGCTCACTGGGATAATGGGCCCACCCCCAAACTCGTGGGCTATAGCATACCAATTTGGCCTGAAAATGCTCCGTACGAGCCGTTTCGCCCGTTTGTCCACCCAAATAGCCACAAAAAATTAGACTGACTACATTGAGAGGATTCTCAACCTCCCTCCCACACTCCGATCAATATTTAGCCCACATCACGTCCGAATCCTGGGCTCACCACTGAAACCATGGTCTATAGCTTACTGTTTTGGCTCGAAAATGCCCCATTCACGCTGTTTTGCCTAATTGTCAATCCAAATGGCCGCAAAAAATTAAATAAACCATACTAGGACTATCCCCAACCTCCCTGGCATGCCCCAGTCGATTTTTGGCCCACAACATGCCCGAACTGTGGGGCCACCCCTAAAATCGTGGGC
>NC_061114.1:114026348-114103949 GCF_002878395.1 Capsicum annuum
CGGACCTCACTGAGATGATCCCCAACATCCCTAGCATGCCTCGGTTGATTTTTGGCCCACAGCATACCTGAACCGAGGGCCCACCCCCAAAATCGTAGGATATAGCACACCCATTTCACCTAAAAATGCCCTGTTCGTGCCGTTACACACGTTTATCCACCTAAATGGACACAAAAAATTAACTGGACCACACTGGGATGATCTCCAACCTCCCTGGCATGGCTCGGTCAATTTTTAGCCCACAACACGCCCGGACTTCGAGCCCACCCCTAGAACCGTGGGCTATAGCACACCAATTTTGCCAAAAAAAATGCCCTATTCATTCTGTTTCACCCGTTTGTCCACCCAAATAGCCACAAAAAATTAGAATGACTACATTGAGAGGATTCTCAACCTCCCTCGCACACTCCAATCAATATTTAGCCCACATCACGTCCAAATCCTGGGTTCACCACTGAAACCATGGTCTATAGCTTACTGTTTTGGCTCGAAAATGCCCCATTCACGCTGTTTTACCTAATTGTTAATCCAAATGGCCATGAAAAATTAAATAAACCATACTGGGACTATCCCCAACCTCCCTGGCATGCCCCAGTTGATTTTTGACCCACAACATGCTCGAACTGTGGGCCCACCCCACAAATCGTGGGCTATAGCGCACTGATTTTGCTCGAAAATGCTTCGTTCATGTCGTTTCACTTGTTTGTCCACCCAAATGGCCATGAAAAATTAGATGGACCAAACTGGGATGATCTTCAACCTCCCTGTCATGCACCATTCAATTTTTGGAACACAGCACACTCAGACCCAAGGCCCACCCCAGAAACCATGAGCTATAGCACACTGATTTGGCCTGAAAATGCCTCGTTCACACTGTTTCGCCTGTTTGTCCACCAAAATGGCCATGAAAAATTAAACGGACCATACTGGGGCGATCCCCAATCTCCCTAGCATGCCCCGTCTGATTTTTGATTCACTGCACGCCCGAAATCTAAGCCCACCCTCAAAATCGTGGGCTATAGCACATTGATTTGGCCCAAAAATGCCCCGTTCACATCGTTTTCTTGTTTGTCCGTACAAATAGCCATGAAAAATTAAACGAACCATACTGGGATAATCCTCAACCTCCCTGGCACACCCTGTTTAATTTTTGGAACACAGAACGCCTGGACCTCGGGCCCACCCCCAAAATTGTGGACTATAGTACACTGATTTGGCCGGCCCGACAATGCCTCATTCGAGCCGTTTCATCCGTTTGTCCACCTAAATGGCCATGAAAAATTAAACGGAACTCAATGAGATGATCCCCAACATCCCTAGCATGCCTCGATTGGTTTTTGTCCCACAGCATACCCGGACCGAGGGCCCACCCCCAAAATCGTAGGATATAGCACACCTATTTCACCCAAAAATGCCCTGTTCGTGTCGTTTCACACGTTTATCCACCTAAATGGACACAAAAAATTAAACGGACCACACTGGGATGATCTCCAACCTCCCTGGCATGCCCCGGGCAATTTTTAGCCCACAACACGCCCGGACTCCGAGCCCACCTCTAAAACCGTGGGCTATAGCACACCAATTTTGCCAAAAAAATGCCCTATTCATTCTGTATTACCCTTTTGTCCACCCAAATGGCCACAAAAAATTAGACTGACTACATTGAGAGGATTCTCAACCTCCCTCGTACACTCCGATCAATATTTAGCCCACATCACGTCTGAATCCTGGGCCCACCACTGAAACCATGGTCTATAGGTTACTGTTTTGGCTCGAAAATGCCCCATTCACGCTGTTTTGCCTAAATGCCAATCCAAATGGCCACAAAAAATTAAAAAAACCATACTGGGACTATCCCCAACCTCCCTGGCATACCCCAGTCAATTTTCGGCCCACAACATGCTCGAACTGTGGGCCCACCCCCAAAATTGTGGGCTATAGCTCACTGATTTTGCTCGAAAGTGCTTCATTCATGTCGTTTCACTTATTTGTCCACCCGAATGGCCATGAAAAATTAGATGGACCACACTGGGATGATCTTAAACCTCCCTGTCAGGCGCCGTTTAATTTTTGGCACACAGCACACTCGGACCCAGGGCCCACCCCAGAAACCATGGGCTATAGCACACTGATTTGGCCTGAAAATGCCTCGTTCGCACTGTTTCGCTCGTTTGTCCACGAAAATAGCCATGAAAAATTAAACTGACCATACTGGGGCGATCCTCAATCTCCCTAGCACGCCCCGTCTGATTTTTGATTCACTGCACGCCCGAAATCTAAGCCCACCCTCAAAATCGTGGGCTATAGCACATTGATTTGGCCCAAAAATGCCTCGATCAATTTTTTGTCCACGACATGCTCCGACCACGGGCCCACCCCCCAAAACCGTAGGCTATAACACACCAATTTAGCTTGAAAATGCCCCATTCATGTCGTTTCACCCCTTTGTTCACCCAAATGGCCACTAAAAATTAAACGGATCATACTGGGAAGATCCATAATCTCCTTGGCATGCCTTGATCAATATTCAGCCCACAGCACGCTCAGAACCCCAGCCCACCCCCTAAACCGTGCGCTATAGCACACCGATTTTGCCTGAAAAATACCATTTTTGCATTGTTTCGCCTTTGTCCACCCAAATGGCCATAAAAAATCAAACGAACCATACTGGGACAATCCCCAACCTCCCTGGCATTCCCCAGTCAATTTTTGACTCACAGCATGCTCGAACCCCGAGTGCACCCCCAAAATCCTGGGCTATAGCACATTGATTTGGCCCGAAAATGTCCCGTTCGCATCATTTCGCCCGTTTGTCCTCACAAATAGCCACAAAAAATTAAACGAACAATACTGGGACAATCCCAAAGATCCCTGGCATGCCCCGATCAATTTTCATCCCATAACGTGCTCGAACCCCAGAACAACCCCCAAAATCGTAGGCTATTGCACACCGATTTGGCTTGAAAATTCCCCATTCATGTCGTTTCATCCGTTTGTCAACCCAATAAGCCACAAAAAATTAAACGGACCACACTGGGATGATCCCCATCTTCCCTGTCATACCTCAATTGATTTTCAGCACACAGCATGCTCGGACCCCGGGCCAACCCCCAAAATCGTGGGCTATAGCACACCGATTTGGCCCGACAGGGCCCTATTTGCACTATTTTCCCCGTTTGTCCACCCAAATGGCCATGAAAAATTAAACAAACCACACTGGAATGATCCCCAACTTCCTTGGCACACCCCAATCAATTTTTGGCCACAGCACTCTCGAACCCCGAGCCCAGCCCCAAAATCGTAGGCCATAACACACCGACTTGTCCCAAAAATGCCCCGCTCGTGCTGTTTCATCCATTTTGTCCACCTAAATGGCCACAAAAAATTAAATGAACCAAAATCCCTGGCATGCCCCGATCAATTTTCGGCCGACAGCATGCTCAAACCCCGGACCCACCCCCAAAACTAGAGGCTAAGCACACCGATTTATCCCAAAAATCCCATATTCGTGCCGTTTTACCCTTTTGCAAACCTAAATAGCCTTGAAACATTAAACGGACCACACTGGGATGATCCCCAACCTGCCTGGCATTCCTCGATCAATTTTCAACCCACAACATGCTGGACCCCAGGCCAACCCCCGAAACTATAGGCTATAGCACACCGATTTGTCCTGAGAATGCCCTGTTCACACCATTTCGCCCATTTGTCCACCCAAATAGCCACAAAATTAAACGAACCACACTAGGATGATTCTCAACCTCCTTGGCATGCCCCGATTAATCTTCGGCCCACGGCACTCTTGCACCCCCAGGCCACTCCTAAAGCCGTGGGCCGTATCATACCTACTTGACCCAAAAATTCCCCGTTCGTGCCGTTTCGCCCATTTTCTCTACTCAAATGGCAACAAAAAATTAATCAGGAAACACTGGGATGATCCCCAACCTCCCTGGCATGCGTCAGTTGATTTTTCGCCCGTAAAAAGTACAAAACCTTGGCCCACCCCTTAAACCGTGGTCTATAGCACACTGATTTGTCCCGAAAATGCCTCGTTTGCGCAGTTTTATGCGATTGTCCACCCAAATGGCCACAAAAAATTAAACAGACCACACTAGGTCGACCCCCAACCTCCCTAGCACACCCAAGTCAATTTTTGACCCACAGCAAGCCCGTACCCAGGCCCACCCCAAAACCGTTAGCTATAGCACACCAATTTGTCCCAAAAATGCCCCGTTCACGCTGTTTCACCTGTTTGTCCACCCAAATAGCCACAAAAAACTAAGCGAACCTCACTGGGATGATCTCCAACCTCCCTGGCATGCCCCGATCTCTTTTTGGCCCATATCACGCTTGGATTCTGGTCCCACCCTCAAAACTGTGGGTTGTAACACACCGATTTGGCCAAAAATGCCCCGTTCGCCCGTTTGGCCTCCCAAATGGCAACGAAAAATTAAACGGACAATACTGGGATGATCCCCAACCTCCCTGGCATTCCTCGATTGATTTTGTTCCCACAGCACGCCCGAACCCCAGGCCAATCTCCAAAATCGTGGGCTATGCCACACAGACTTGAATCAAAAATGCCCCGTTCACACTGTTTCGCCCGTTTGTCCTTCCAAATAGCCATTAAAAATTAAACAGACCACAGTAGGATGATACCCAACCTACCTGGCATGCCCCAGTCGATTTACGGCCCACAGCACACCCAAACCCTGGTCCCACCCCCAAAATCGTGGGCAATAGCACATCGATTTAGCACGAAAATGCCTAGTTCGCACCGTTTTGCCCGTTTCTACACCCAAACAGCCACGAAAAATTAAACGGACCACACTGGGATGATCCCCAACCTCCCTGGAATGCCCCGGTTTATTTTCGGCCCACAACATGCCCAAACCCCAAGCCCCCCCTAAAATCGTGGGCTATAGCACACCGATTTAGCTCGAAAATGCCCCGTTCGCGCCGTTTCGCCCGTTTGTCCACCCAAATAGCCACAAAAAATTAAACGAACCATACTAGGACTATCCTTAACCCTCCTAGAATGTCTTGTTTGATTTTTGACCTACAACACGCTCGGACCATAGGTCCACCCCCAAAATCATAGGCTATAGCATATCGATTTGGCCCGAAAACACCCCGTTTGCGCTATTTCGCTCATTTGTCCACTCAAATGGGCATGAAAAATTAAATGAATGACACTGGGATGATACTCAACCTCTCTGGTATGCCTCGGTTGATTTTCATCCCTCAGAACGCCCAGACCCTAGGTTCACCCCTGAAACTATGGGCTATAGCACACAGATTAGGCCCGAAAATGCCCCATTTATGCTGTTTCTACCTTCCACGCTTGGTTAATTTTTGGCCTATAGCACGCCCAGACCTCGAGCACACCCCCGAAAACTTGGGCTATAGCACACCAATTTTTCCCGAAAATGCCTATTCGCGCCGTTTTGCCCGTTTGTCCACCCAAATGGCCACGAAAAACTAAAAGGACCATACTGGGATAATCCCCATTCCTCCCTGGCATGGATCGATTGATTTTTAGCCCACAACACTCTTGGATCCTGGTCCCACCCCCGAAACCATGGGCAACACACCGATTTGGCTCAAAAATGCCCCGTTCGCGCCATTTCGCTTGTTTGTCCACCCAAATGACCATGAAAAATTAAACGGACCACACTAGGATGATCCCTAACCTTCCTAGAATGTCGAGGTTAATTGTTGACCTATAGCACGCTTGGACCCTAGGCCCACCCCCGAAACAATAGGCTATAGCATATCGATTTAGCCCGAAAATACCCCGTTCGCGCATTTTCGCCCATTTGTCCACCCAAATGGCCACAAAAAATTAAATGGACCACACTAGGATGATCCCCAACCTCCCTGGCATGCCTCGATTGATTTTTGGCCCACAGCACACCCGAATTTCAGGTCCACCCCTAAAACCGTGGGCTATAGCATACTGATTTTGCTTGAAAATGCCCCGTTCGGGCCTTTTCGCCCGTTTGTTCACCCAAATGGTCACGAAAAATTAAACGGACAACACTAGGATGATATCCAACTCTCGATCATGCCCCGATTGATTTTTGGCTCACAGCATGTCCGAACCCCAGGCCCACCCCCGAAAACGTGGGCAATAGCACACCGATTTGGCACGAAAATGCCCCGTTCGCGCTATTTCACCAGTTTGTACACCCAAATGGCCACAAAAAATTAAATGGACCACACTAGGATGATCCATAACCTCCATGGAAAGCCCTGATTGATTTTTAGCCAACAGCACGGTCGACCCCGGGCCCACCCCCAAAACCATGGGAAATAGCACAATGATTTGGCCTAAAAATGCCCCGTTCACACTGTTTCACCCGTTTGTCCACCCAAATGGCCAGAAAAAATTAGAAGGACCAGACTGTGATGAACCCCAACCTCTCTGGCATGCGTCGGTCAATTTTTGACCCACAACACACTCGGGCCCACCTCCAAAACTCGGGGCTATAGCACACCAATTTGACATAAAATTTCCCATTTAGGCCATTTTGCCCATTTGTCCACCCAAATGGCCACAAAAAATTAAGCGGACCATACTAGGATGATCCCCGACCTCCCTGGAATACCTTAGTCAATTTTCGACACACAGCACTCCCGGACCCCAAGCCCACCCCTGAAACCGTGGTCTATAGCACACCAATTTAGCCTGAAAATATCCCGTGTGCGTTGTTTTGCCCATTTGTCCACCCAAATGGCCACGAAAAATTAAACGGACCACACTAGGATGATCCCCAATCTCCCTGTCATACTCTAATCAATTTTTAACCCACAACATGCCTGGATCCCGAGATCACCCCTAAAATCATAGGCTATAGCACATGGATTTGGCCCGAAAATGCCCTGTTCATGCTGTTTCTCCAATTTGTCCACCTAAATGGCCACGAAAAGATAAACGGACCACACTGGGATAATTTCCAACCTCCCTGTCATACTCCGGTCAATTTTTGGCCCACAACACGCTCGGACCCTGGGCCCACCCATAAAATCGTGGGCTATAGCATAATAATTTGGCCCAAAAATTCCTCGTTCTCACCATTTTGCTCGTTTGTCCACCCAAATGGCAACGATGAATTAAATGAACCACACTGGGATAATTCCTAACCTCCCTCGCCTGCGTCGATCAATTTTTGGCCCATATTACGCCCAGACCATGGGCCCACCCCCAAAACCGTGGGCTATAGCACACCGATTTGGCCCAAAAACACCTCATTTGCACCGTTTCGCCCGTTTAGCCATCTATATGGCCACAAAAATTTAAATGGACCACACTGAGATGACCTTCAACCTCCCTAGTACGCCTCAGTTAATTTTTAGCCCACAGCACGCCCGCTCCCCGAACACCCCACCCCCCCAAAATCGTAGGCTATAACATATTGATTTGGCCTGAAAATGCCTCATTTATGCCGTTTCACCCGTTTGTCCACCCAATGGCCAAGAAAAATTAAACGGACCATACAAGGAGAATCCCCAACCTCCCTAGCACACCTCAGTCAATTTTTGATCCATAACACACCCGAACCCCTGGCCAACCCCCAAAATCGTAGGCTATAGCACATTGATTTAGCCCAAAAATGCCCTGTTCACGCTGTTTCACACGTTTGTCCACCCAAATGACAATGAAAAATTAAATGGACCATACTGAGGCTGTCCCCAACCTCCATGGCATGCATCGATCGATTTTCGACCAACAGCATGTCCGAACCTCGGGCCCACCTCCAAAATCGTGGGTAATGGCACATTGATTTGGCCCGAAAATACACCGTTCACATCATTTTGCCTGTTTATCTATCGAAATGGCCACAAAAATTAAACGAACCACACTGTGATGATACCCAACCTCCATGGCGTGCCCCAATCAATTTTTAGCCCACAGTATGCCCGAACCCAGGGCCCACCCTCAAAATCGTGGGCTATAGCACCCCAATTTGGCCCAAAATTCCCTGTTCGGGCCATTTTTCCTGTTTGTCCACCTAAATGGGCACAAAAAATTAAACGGACCATAATGGGATGATCCCCAATCTCCCTTGCATGCCCCAATCAATTTTTGGCCCACAACACGGCAGGATCCCTGGTACATACCCAAAACCATGGGCTATAGTACACCGATTTGGCTCAAAAATCCTGGTTCATGCTGTTTCACCCGTTTGTACACCCAAATGGCCACAAAAAATTAAACGGACCATACTGGGACAATCCCCAACTTTTCTAGAATTCCTCGATTAATTTTTCGCCCACAGTATGCCCGGACCCCGGGCCCACCCCCAAAACCGTGGGCTATAGCACACTAATTTGGCTCGAAAATACTCCATTCGCGCCGTTTCGCTTGTTTGTCCCCCAAAATAGCCACAAAAAATTAAATGGACCACACTGGAATGATCACACCTCATTCTATTTTTGGCCCACAACATGCTTGAAAACCAGGCCCAACCTCAAAATTGTGGGCTATATCACATCGATTTAGCCCAAAAATGCCCCGTTTGTGCCGTTTTATCCGTTTGTCCACCGAAATGGCCATGAAAAATTAAATAAACCACACTGAGATGATCCCCAACATCCCTAGTGTGCCCCAGTCAATTTTTGGCCTACAGCACGAATGGACCCCAGGCCCACCCCTAAAACCTTGGGCTATAGCACACCGATTGAGCCCGAAAATGCCCAGTTCCTGCCGTTTCCCTATTTGTCCACCTAAATAGCCATGAAAAATTAAACGGACCATACTGGGATGATCCCCAAGCTCCCTGGAATGCCCCAATCAATTTTTGGACAACAGAACGCCCGAAACCTCGGCCCACCCCCAAAACCGCTGGCTATAGCACATCGATTTAGCTCAAAAGTGCCCTATTTGCGTCGTTTTACCCGTTTTTCCTCCCAAATGTCCACAAAAAATTAAAAAAGCTACAATGGGATGATACCCAACCTCCCTGGCATACCCCAGTCGATTTTTGTCCCACAGTACGCCCGAACCTCAGGGCCTCCCCCAAAACCGTTGGGTATAGCGCATCGATTTGAGCCAAAAATGCCTTGCTCGTGTTGTTTCGCCCGTTTGTCCACCCAAATGGCCACAAAAAATTAAACGGACCACACTAGGGTGATCCCCAATCTCCCTGGCATGCGCCGTTTGATTTTCGGCCCCACAGCACACCCGAACCCTGGGCCACCCCTAAAATCGTAGGCTATAGGACCCCAATTTTGCCCTAAAATGCTCGGTTCACGCTCATTCGCCTGTTTGTACACCCAAATGGCCAGTAAAAATTAAAATGACCATACTAGGATGATCCTTAACCTTCCTGGCAAGCCCTGATTGATTTTTGGCCAACAGCACGCCCTACCCCGAGCCCACCCCCAAAACCATGGGAAATAGCACAACGATTTAGCCTAAAAATGCCCCGTTCGCACCGTTTCACCCGTTTGTCCTCCCAAATAGCGATAAAAAAATTAAAAGGACCAGACTGGGATGATCCCCAACCTCCCTGGAACGCCTCGATCAATTATTAACCCATAGCACGCTCGGGCCCACCTCCAAAACCCGGGGTTATAGCGACCGATTTGACCTGAAAATTCCCCATTCAGGCCGTTTTGCCTATTTGTCTACCCAAATGGCCACAAAAAATTAAGCGGACCATACTGGGATGACCCCCAACCTCCCTGGAATGCCCCGATTGATTTTCAACACACAAAACTCTCAGACCCAGGGTCCACTCCTACAATCGTGGTCTATAGAACACCAATTTAGCCCGAAAACATCCCGTTCATGCTGTTTTCCCGTTTGTCCAGCCAAATGGCCACAAAAAATTAAATGGACCACACTGGGATGATCCCCAACCTCCCTGTCATACTCCGATCAATTTTTGACGCACAACACGCTTGGACCCCGGGCCCACCCACGAAACCATAGGCTATAGCATAATAATTTGGCCCAAAAATTCCTCATTCGCGCCATTTGCTCGTTTGTCCACCCAAATGGCCACGACGAATTAAACGAACCACACTGGGATGATTCCTAACCTCCCTGGCATGGCTCGGTCAATTTTTAGCCCACATTACGCCCAGACCATGGGCCCACCCCCAAAATTGTGGGCTATAGCACACCAATTTGGCCCCAAAACACCCCATTCACACCGTTTCACCCATTTGGCCACCCATATGGCCACAAAAATTTAAATGGGCTACACTGAGATGATACCCAACCTCCCTGGTACACCTCAGTTAATTTTTAGCCCACAGTATGCTGTATCCACGAGAACCCACCCCCCTCCCCCCGAAATTGTAGGCTATGACATATCGATTTGGCCTAAAAATGCCCCATTTATGTCGTTTTACCCATTTGTCCACCCAAATAGCCAAGAAAAATTAAACGGACTATACTAGGATGATCCCCAACCTCCCTGGCATGCCTCGGTCAATTTTTAGCCCATAACACACCCGAACCCCTGGCCAACCCCCAAAATCGTGGGCTACAGCACACCGATTTAGCCCAAAAATAGCTTGTTCACGCCATTTCGCACGTTTGTCCACCCAAATGGCAACAAAAAACTAAACGGACCACACTGAGACTATCCCCAACCTCCATGGCATGCATCGGTCGATTTTTGGTCAACAGCATGCCCGGACCCCGGGCCCACTTCCAAAACCCATTTGTCCACCAAAATAGCCACAAAAAATTAAATGGACCACACTGGAACTATCCCCAACCTCCCTGGCATGCCTTGGTCTATTTTTGGCCCACAGCATGCCCGAACATCAGGCCCAGCCCCAAAACCGTGGGCTATATCATATTGATTTAGCCCAAAAATACCCCGTTTGCAGCGTTTTGCCCGTTTGTCCACCCAAATGGCCACGAAAAATTAAACTAACCACACTGAGATGATCCCCAATATCCCTGGCATGCCTCAGTCAATTTTTGGCCCACATCATGACCGGACCTCGAGCCCACCCCCAAAATCGTGGGCTATAGCACACCGATTGAACCCAAAAATGCTTCGTTCGTGCCGTTTCCCCATTTGTCCACCCAAATAGCGATGAAAAATTAAACGGATCATACTGGGAGGATCCCTAACCTCTCTAGCATGCCCCAGTCAATTTTTTCCCATAGTACGCCCGAACCTCGGGGCCACCCCCAAAACTGTTGGGTATAGCGCATCGATTTAGGCCGAATATGCCCTATTCGTGTTATTTCACCTGTTTGTCCACCTAAATGGCCACAAAAAATTAAACGGACCACACTTGGACAATCCCCAACCTCCCTGGCATGCCCTGTTCGATTTTGGGCCCCACAACACACCTGGACCCTGGGCCACCCCCAAAATCGTGGGCTATAAGACCCTTTCACCCGTTTGTACACCTAAATGGCCACAAAAAATTAAATGGACCACACTAGGATGATCCTTCACCTCCCTAGTAAGCCCTGATTGATTTTTGGCCAACAGCACGCCCGACCCGAGCCCAACCCCAAAATCATGGGAAATAGCACATCAATTGGATATAAAAAGGCCCATTTTACATCGGTTCACCCGTTTGTCCACCCAAATAGCCACAAAAAATTAAATGAACCACATTGGAACGAACTCCAACCTCCCTGGCACGCCCTAATCAATTTTTGGCCCACAACACCCCCGGACCCCGAGCCTACCCCCAAAAACGTGGGCTGTAGCACACCGATTTGGCTAAAAAATGCCTTAGTCAAGCTGTTTTGCCTATTTGTCTATCCAAATGGCCACGAAAAATTAAACGGACCATACTGGGACGATCCCCAACCTCCCAGGCACGCCCCGATCATTTTTCGGCCAACAGCATACCCGAACCCCGGGCCCACCCTCAAAACCACGGGCTATAAAACATTGATTTGGTTCGAAAATGCCCCATTCTCTCTATTTCACCTGTTTGGTCACCCAAATAGCCTCGAAAAATTAAAGGGACCATACTGGGATGATCCCCAACCTCCCTGAGACCCCCGGTCAATTTTTGGTACACAGTACGCCCGGACCCCAGGTTCACCCCCGAAATTGTGAGTTATATCACACTGATTTGGCCCAAAATGCCCCGTTCACGCCGTTTCACCCATTTGTCCACCTTAATGAACACAAAAAATTAAACGGACCAAACTAGTATGATCCCCAACCTCCCTGGCATAGTCCGATTGATTTTTGGCCCACAGCACACTCGAACCTCAGGCCCACCCCCAAAATGTGGGCTATAGCACACCGATTAGGCCCAAAAATACCCCATTTGCTGTGTTTTGCCCGTTTGTCCACCCAAATGACAACAAAAAATTAAACAAACCACACTGGAACGATCCCCAACCTCCTTGGCATGTCCCGGTCAACTTTTATCCCACAGGACGCCCGGACCCCAGGCCACTCCTGAAACCATGGTCCGAATATGCCCCATTCACATTAGTTTCCCCGTTTGTCCACCCAAATAGTCATAAAAAAATTAAACGAACCATACTGTGATGATCCCGAACCTCCTTGGCACTCCCAGGTAGATTTTTGGCCCCCAGCACGCCTAAAAATACCCCGTTCGCGCCGTTTCTCTTGTTTGCCCATCCAAATAACTATAAAAATTTAAATTGACCAAACTAGTATGATCCCCAACCTCCCTGGTATGCCCCAATCAATTTTTAGACCACAGCACGCCCGAATCCCGTGGTCCATCCCCAAAATCGTGGGCTATAGCACACTGATTTAGTCCAAAAATGCCTAGTTTGCGCCGTTTTGCCCGTTTGTCCCCCCAAATTGCCACGATAAATTAAACGGACCACACTGAGATGATCCCCAACCTCTCTAGCATGCCCCGGTCATTTTTTGGCCTACAGTACACCTAGATCCCAGGCCCAAAAATGCCTCGTTCGCACCGTTTTGCCTGTTTATCCAACCAAATAGCCATGAAAAATTAAACGGACCACACTGGGACGATCCCTAACCCCCTGAAACGTCCTGATTAATTTTTGGCCCATACGTATGGACCCTAGGCCCACCCTTAAAATCGTGGGCTATACACAAAAACGTGGCTCGAAAATTCCCCGTTCGCCCCATTTCACCCGTTTATCCACCCAAATGGCCATGAAAATTTAAACGGACCATACTTGGATGATCCCCAACCTCCCTGGAACGCACTGGTCAATTTTTAGCCTACAACACACCCAGGCTCACCTTCAAAACCGTGGGCTCTAGCACTCCGATTTGGGCCAAATATGCCTCGTTCGTGTCGTTAAACCTATCTTTCCTCCTAAAGGGCCACAAAAATTTAACGGACCACACTGGGACGATCCCCAACCTTCCTGACATTCCACAGTCAATTTTTAAGCGTACAACATGACCGAACCCTAGGCCCACCCCTAAAATCGTAGGCTGTAACACAGCGATTTAGCCCAAAAATGCCCCATTCGCGCCGTTTTGTTTGCTTGTCCACCCAAATGGCCAGGAAAAATAAACAAACAACACTGGGAGGATCCCCAACCTTTAAGCACGCCCCGATAGATTTTTGACCGACAGCACGCTGGAACCCGGGCCCACCATCAAAACCAAGGGCTATAGCACACCAATTTTGCTCAAAAATGCCCCGTTCACGCTGTTTCGCCCGTTTGTCCACCCAAATGGCCACAAAAATTAAACGGACCACACTGAAACAATCCCCAACCTTCCTAGCATGCCCTGAGCAATTTTTGGCCCATAGCATGCTCGGACCCTGTGCCCACCCCTAAATCTGTGGGGTATCGCACATAGATTTGGCCCAAAAATGCCCCGTTCTTGCTATTTCGCCCGTTTATCCACTCAAATTGCCACGAAAAAATAAACGGACCACACTGGGACGATCCCCAACCTCCTTGGCATGCCCTAGTCAATTTTCAGCCCACAGCACGCCTGGACCCCTGACCATCCCAAAAACCATGGACTATAACACACCGATTTAGCTCAAAAATGCCCCGTTCAAGCCGTTTCGCCCGTTTGTCCGCCCAAATGGCCACAAAAAATTAAACGGACTACACTGAGACTATACCCAACCTCCTTTGTACTCCCCGATTAATTTTTTACCCACAGTATGCCTGGATCTCTGGGCCACCCCCGAAATCGTGGGCTATATAGCATACCGATTTGGCCCAAAAATGCCCAGTTCATGCCGTTTCACCTGTTTGTCTACCCAAATGACCATAAAAAATTAAATGGACCACACTGGAATGATCCTCAACCTACCTGGTATGCTCCAATCAATATTTGGCCTACAACACACCCGAATCCTGGGCCCAACCCTAAAACCGTAGGCTATAGCACACTAATTTGGCCTGAAAATGCCCCGTTCGTGTCGTTTCGCTCGTTTGTTCATCCAAATGGCCACGAAAAATAAAATGGACCACACTGGGATGATCCCCAATCTCCCTGGCATGCTCCGATCAATTTTTGACCTACAACATGCCAGAACCTCGGGCCCACCCCCAAAACCATAGGCTATAGCACATCGATTTGCCTAAACATGCCTCGTTCGTGCCATTTCACCCGTTTGTCATCCCAAATGGCTATAATAAATTAAACGGATCATACTAGGACGATCTCCAACCTTCTTGGCATGCCACATTCAATTTTCAGGCCTACAGTACGCCCGTATCCTGGGCCCACCCTCAAAATCGTGGTCTATAGCACACTAATTTTGCCCAAAAATGCCCTGTTCACGCCATTTTTCCAGTTTGTCCACCCAAATGGCCACAAAAAATAAATAGACCATACTGGGCAACCTCCCTAGCATGCCCCGATATATTTTTGGCCTACAGCATGCCTGGACCCCAGGCCCAACCCCGAAACCAAGGGCTATAGAACACCAATTTAGCCCGAAAATGCCCCATTTGTGCTGTTTCACTCGTTTATCCACCCAAATGTCCACAAAAAATTAAACGGAATATACTGGGATGATCCCCAACCTCCCTGGCATACCCCGGACTATTTTCAACCGACAGAATGCTTGGACCCCAGGCCTACCCCTTAAACTGTGGGCTATAGCACACCGATTTAGCCCAAAAATGCCCCGTTCTTGCCGTTTTGCCCATTTGTCCACCTAAATGGACACAAAAATTAAACGAACCCTAAAGGGATGATCCCCAACTGCCCTGGCATACCCCGGTTAATTTTTTTCCTACAGCACGCTCGAACCCTGGGCCCACCCTCAAAACCATGGGCTATAGCACACCGATTTGGCTCGAAAATGCCTCGTTCGCATCGTTTCACCCGTTTGTCCTCCCAAATGGCCATGAAAAATTAAACGGACCATACTGGGATGATCTTCAACCTTCCTGGCATGCCCTGATTGATTTTAGGCCCACATCATACTCGGACCCAGGGATACCCCCTAAAAATGTGGGCTATAACACATCGATCTGGCTTGAAAACATCCATTTCGCGTCGTGTCACCCATTTGTTCACCCAAATGGCCACAAAAAATTAAAAGGACCACACTGGGATGATCCCCAACTTGAATAGCATACCCTGGTTGATTTTTGGCCCACAGCACATCCAGAACCCGGGCCCTCCAAAATCGTGAGCTATAGAAAACTGATTTGGCCCGAAAATGCCCACTTTACGATGTTTTGCCTGTTTGTCCACCCAAATGGCCACAAGAAATTGAACGGACCACACTGGGATAATCCCCAACCACCTTGCCATGCCTCAGTTGATTTTTGACCCACAACACTCCCGAACCCTGGGCTCACCCTCAAAATAATGGACTATAGCGCATCGATTTGGCCCAAAAATGCCCTATTTATGCTGTTTCGCTCGTTTGTCCTCCTAAATGGAAATGAAAAATTAAACGGACCACACTGGGATGATCCCTAACCTCCATGGCATGCCCTGACCGATTTTTGACCTGCGGCACGCCCGAATCCCGGGCCTACCCCCAAAACTATGGGCTATAGCACACTGTATTAGCCTAAAAATGTCCCGTTCACGCCGTTTTGCCTGTTTGTCCACCTAATTGGCCACGAAATATTAAACGAACCACACTGGGATGATCTCCAACCTCCCTGGCAGGCCTCGACTAATTTTCCTCCCACAGCACGCCCAGACCCCAGTCCCACCCCCAAAACTGTAGGCTAGCACACCAATTTGGCCCAAAAATGCCCCATTCATGCTGTTTCGCTCGTTTATCCACCCAAATGGCCACGAAAAATTAAATGGGACACACTGGAATGATCTCCAACCTCCCTGAAATACCCCAATTAATTTTTGGCCTACAAAACTCCCAGACCCCGATCCCACACCAAAAATCATGGGCTATATCACGTCAATTTGGCTCGAATATGCCCCGTTTGTGCCGTTTCACTCGTTTGTCCTCCCAAATGGTCATGAAAAATTAAACGGACCATAATGGGATGATCTCCAACTTCCCTGCCACTCTACGGTCAATTTTCAGGCCTACAACACACTCGGACCCTGGTTCCACCCACAAAACCGTGGGCCATGGTACACTAATATGGCCTGAAAATGCCCCATTCGTACTGTTTTGCTCGTTTGTTCATCCAAATATCTATGAAAAATTAAACGGACCATACTGGGAGGATCCCCAACTTCCCTGGTAGGCCCCAACCAATTTTCCTCCCACAGCACGCCTAGACCCCGGTCCCACCCCTAAACTGTAGGTTATAGCACATCGATTTGGCCCAAAAAAGCCCATTCGTGCTGTTTCGCTCTTTTATCCACCCAAATGGCCACGAAAAATTAAACGAACCATACTGGGATAAACTCCAACCTTCCTGGCGCGCCACGGTTAATTTTTGGCCCACAAAATGCCTAGAACCTGGGCCCACCCCCAAAATCGTGGGCTATAACACGCCGATTTGGCCCAAAAATACCCCGTTCTTACCGTTTCACCCATTGGTCCTCCTAAATGGCCATGAAAAATTAAAAGGACCACATTGGAATGATCCCCAACCTCTTTGGCACGCCAAGATCAATTTTTAGGCCTACTGCAAACCCGAACCAAGAGCCTACCCCAAAAACCGTGGGCTATAGCACACCGATGTGGCCCAAAAATGCCCCGTTTGCACCGTTTCTCCTGTTTGTCCATCCAACTATCCATGAAAAATTAAACGGACCATACTGGTATGATTCCCAACCTCCCTGCACACCCTGGTCAACTTTTGACCCACAGCACGCCCGGACCTCGGGCCCAACCCCAAAATCGCGGGTTATAGCACACCAAATTTGCCCGTGAGTCCATCGAAATAGCCATAAAAGATTAAACGGACCATACTAGGACGATCCCCAACCTCCCTGGCATGCCCTGTTTGATTTTTAGTCCTATAGCACGCCCGGACCCTGGGCCATCCCCAAAATCGTGGGATATAACACCCCGATTTTTCTCTAAAATGCCCCGTTCACGGCGTTACGCCCATTTGTCCACCCAAATGGCCATGAAAAGTTTAACGGAACACACTGGGATGATCCCCAACCTCCCTAGCATGCCCCGATCAATTTTTGACCCACAGTACGTCCGAACCTTAGGCCCACCTTCGAAACCGTGGGCTATAGAACATCAATTTGACATAAAAAGGCCCAGTTCACACCGTTTCACCTATTTGTCCGCCCAAATGGCCATGAAAAATTAAACGAACCATACTGGGATGATCCCCAGCCTCCTTGGCATGCCTCGATCGATTTTTGTCCCACAGCACACCGGACCCCGGGTCCACCCCCAAAATCGTGGGCTATAGCACACTGATTTGGCTCGAAAATGCCCCGGTCATGCTATTTTGCCTGTTTCTCCACCCAAAGAAAATTAAACGGGTCATACTGGGATGATCCCCAACCTCACAGGCACGCCCTGATCGATTTTCGGCCCACAGCACACCCGAACCCCTGGCCCACCCCTAAAACCATAGGCTATAGCACACTGATTTGGCCTGAAAATGCCCCGTTCGCGTCGTTTCCCCCGTTTGTCAACTGAAATAGCCATAAAAAATTAAATTGACCATATCGGGATGATCCCCAACCTTATTGGTATGCCCCGACCTATTTTTAGTCCACAGCACGCCCGAACCCTCGTCCCACCCCCGAAACCATGGTTTATAGCACACCGATTTGGCCCGAAAATGCCCCATTCGCACTCTTTTACCTGTTTGACCACCCAAATAGCCTCGAATAAATAAACAGACTACACTAGGATGATCCCCAATATCCCTAGCACACCCCGGTCAATTTTTGGCCTACGGCACCCCCTAACCCCAAGCCCACCCCCGAAACCGTGGGTTACAGCACACCAATTTGGCTTGAAAATGTCCCGTTCATACTGTTTCACCTATTTCACCACCCAAATATCCTCAAATAAATAAATAGACCACACTGGGATGAACCCCAACCTCCTTGGCATGCCCCAATTAATTTTTGGCACATAACACCTCCGGACCCCAGGCTCACCCCTGAAACCATGCGCATAGCAAAACAATTTGGCCTGAAAAGGCCTCATTCGCGTCGTTTTGCCCGTTTGACCACCCAAATAGCCTTGAATAAATAAATAGACCACATTGGGATAGTACCCAACCTCCCTGGCATGCCCCGGTCGATTTTCAGCCCACGGCATCCATGGACCCCGAGCCCACCCTTGAAACCATAGGCTATCGCACATCGATTTGGCCTAAATATTCCACGTTCACACCGTTTCACTCATTTGAGCACCCAAATAGCCTCAAATAAATAAATGGACCACACTGGGATGATCCCCAACCTCCTTGGCATGCCCCAATAAACTTTCAGCCCATGGTACCCCTGGGCCCACTCTCAAAACCATGGGCTATAGCACACCAATTTGTCATGAAAATGTCCCGTTCGCCCTATTTTACCCGTTTCACCACCCAAATAGCCTCAAATAAATAAATGAACCACACCGAGACTATCCCAACCTCCCTGGCATACCTTGGTCGATTTTCGGCCCACGACACCCTCAGATCCCGAGGCCACCCCCGAAACCGTAGGCTATAGCACACTGATTTTGCCCAAAAATGCCTCGTTCATGCTGTTTCGCCTGTTTGACCACCCAAATGGCCTCAAATAAATAATTGGACCACACTAGGATGATCCCCAACCTCCCTGGCATGCCTCGATCAACTTTCGATCCATGGGACCCCTGAACCCCGAGCCCACCCCCAAAACCATGGGCTATAGTAGACCGATTTAGCCCGAAAATGCTTCTTTCTCACCGGTTTGCTCGTTTGACCACCCAAATGGCCTCGAATAAATAAACCAACAACAATGGGATGATCCCCGACCTCCTTGGCATGCCTTGATTGATTTTTGACCCACAACACCCTCGAACCCCAGGCTCGACCCTGAACCTATGGGCTATAGCACATCGATTTGGCTGGAGAATGCCCCATTCGCGCTGTTTTGCCCGTTTGACCACCCAAACGGCCTTGAATAAATAAATGGAGCACACTAGGATGATCCTAAACCTCACTTACATGCCCCGGTCGATTTTTGACCCACGGCACCCCTGGACCCCGAGCCTACCCCAAAATCGTGGGCTATAGCACACAAATTTGGCCCAAAAAGGCCTTGATTGTGTCTTTTCGCCCGTTTGACTATCCAAATGGCCTCGAATTAATAAATGGACCACACTGGGATGATCCCCAACCTCCCTAGCATGCCCTGGTCAATTTTCTGCCAACGGCACCCCCGAACCTAAGGCCCACCCCCAAAACCGTGGGCTATAGCACACCAATTTGGCCCAAAAATGCCCCGTTCGTGCCATTTTGCCTGGTTGACCACCCAAATGGCCTATCATAAATACACAGACGACACAAGGACGATCCCCAACCTCCATGGCATGCCTCGGTAGATTTTCATCCCACATCACACTGGGCCAACCCCCAAAACCGTGGGCTATAGTACACCGATTTAGCCTAAAAATACCCTGTTCGCACCGTTTTGCTTGTTTGACTATCCAAATGGCCCCAAATAAATAAATGGACCACACTAGGATAATCCCCATCCTACCTGGCATGCCACAGTCGATTTTTGGCCCACGACACCTCCGGACCCCAGGCCAACCCCTAAAACTATTGGCATAGCACACCAATTTAGCCCAAAAATGCCCTTTTCGTACCGTTTCATCCGTTTGACTACCCAAATGGCCTCGAACAAATAAACGGACCACACTGGGATGATCCCCAACCTCACTGTCACACCTCAGTCAACTTTAGGGCTATGGCACCTCTGGACCCTGGGCCCACAACTAAAATTGTGGATTATAGCACACCAATTTGGTTCGAAAATGCCCTGTTCACATTATTTCTCCTATTTGACCACCCCAATAACCTCAAATAAATAAACAGACAACACTAGGACAATCCCCAACCTCCCAGGCATGCCCCAGTTAATTTTGGCCCAAAATCGCGGGCTACAGCACACTGATTTGGCCCAAAAATGCCCCGTTCACACCGCTTCGCCCGTTTGACTACCCAAATGCCTCAAATAAATAAACAAAACACTGGGACGATCCCCAACCTTTCTGGCATGCCCCGACCAAATTTTCTCCCACAGTACCCCCAGATCCCGGGCCTACTCCCTAAACTGTGGGATGTAGCATACTGATTTGGCTCAAAAATGCCCCGTTCATGCCGTTTTGCCCGTTCGACCACCCAAATAGCCTCGAATAAATAAACAGACTACATTGGGACAATCTCTAACCTCCCTGGCACGATCCGATCGATTTTTAGCCCATGGTACCCCCGGGTCCACCTCCTAAACCGTGGGCTATAGCACATCGATTTGGCCTAAAAACACCCTATTCATGCTGTTTCACCCTTTTAACTTCCCAAATGACCTTGAATAAATAAATGGACCACACTGGGATGATCCCCAACCTCCCTGGCACACCCCGAATGATTTTTGACCCACGACACACCCGGACCCCTGGTCCACCCCCAAAACTGTGGGCTATAGCACACTAATTTGATTCAAAAATGCCCCATTCGTTCTGTTTAGCCTGTTTGACCACCCAAATAGCCTTGAATAAATAAATGGACTATACTGGGATGATCCCCAATCTCCTTGGCATGCCTCAGTCAATTTTCGGCCAATGGCATCCCCAGACCTCGAGCCCACCCCCAAAATTACGGGCTATAGCACACCGATTTGGCTGGAAAATGCCCTATTCATGCTGTTTCACCCGTTTGACCATCCAAATATCCTCAAATAAATAAACAGACCACACTGAGATGATCGCCAACCTCCCTGGCATGCCCCGGTCAAATTTTAGCCCATGGTACCCCTAGGCCCACCCCCAAAACCGTGAGCTATTGCACGTTAATTCGAACCAAAAATGCCTCGTTCATATCGTTTCGCCCGTTTGACCACCCCAAATGGCCTCAAATAAATAAACGAACCTCATTGGGATGATCCCCAACCTCCCTAGCATGACTTGGTCATTTTTTGGCTTGTGGCACCCCCAAACCCCGTGCCAACCCATGAAATCGTGGGCTATCGCACACCAATTTAGCCCAAAAATGCCTGATTTAGTCATTTCACCCGCTTGACCACCCAAATAGCCATGAATAAATAAATGGACCATAATAGGATGATCCCCAACCTCCCTGGCATGCCCCAGTTAGCTTTCGGCCCACGACACCTCTGAACCCTAGGCCTACCCCCAAAACCGTAGGCTATAGCACACCGATTTAGCCCGAAAATGCCTCGTTCACACTATTTCTCCTATTTGACCACCTAAATGACCTTGAATAAATAAATCGACCATACTGGAATGATCCCAAACCTCCCTGGCATGCCTCAGTTGATTTACGACCCATGACACCCCCGAACCCCAGCCCACCCTCGAATTCGTAGGCTATAGCACACCAATTTGGCCTGAAAATTCCCCGTTCGTGCTGTTTCACCCATTTGACCACCCAAATAGCCTCGAATAAATAAATGGACCACACTGAGACTATTCCCAACTTCCCTGGCATGCCCCAACTAATTTTTGGCCCATGGAACCCCTAGACCCCGAGCCCACCCCCAAAACCGTAGGATATAGCACATTAATTTGGCTTGAAAATGCCCCATTCTCATTGTTTCGCCCGTTTAACCATCCAAATAGCCTTGAATAAATAAATTGATATGGTAAAAATAGACATCTTATTTTTTAATGACATCTTTAGAGGTCAACACATAGAAGCTCAAGACTTGGTCACCTTGAGGATACGAGAACATGCATGGAGGACTCATTTTGAGCATACCATTAAACAAACTCGCGTGTGGAAGATTGCGTGGAGGCTTACATTTGATGCCAATTCGAGACTACAAGTTTTGAAGTGTGACCCCATGGTTTTGGTGCATTGAAGAAGCACCCTTCGTTAAGGATATTTTGGGGTATGCACATGTTAAATAAAAAACCCATGACCTCTTCTTTCATTAAGGGTATTTTGGTCCATTATACTATGTAATAAGCTAGGCTATACATAGTCTCTTATTAGGTTTTTTCTCTTTAGTTTCATTATTGATGAAAATATGAGACATTGAAAATCCTCTCTCTTGAGAGTAGACCACCTTAGTGTAGTTCTTAGTTAGGGCTTGGACTAGCCATTGTAGCTTAGGGCTTGGAAAAGCCAATATTATTCTTTGCTTGGAAATGGTTGATCTTGTAGTGAGTTGATTCCCTTGGCGGTCACCGTAAGAACTTGGTGCTTGTTAACGTATTTTATAGAGGTTTTAGAGTTTAATTTACTCTTTAGTTGCTACATTATATGTTCTCTTTGTGTCAAGTTACCTATCTTCTTTTTTGTTTAAGTTTGTGTTTGTTGTTTTTGTTGGTGTCTTGTCGTGTGGACTATTTTGCAAAGATTATGGACTATTTGTTCTCATTTCGATACCATTTGGTATTATTTGGTATCAAATTTATCATTGATTTCATTCCCATGAGATCAATCTTGGGCTTGCTATCTTGAAAATTCATAAAAATAGTGTTGGAAAAACTAAAAAATGCAAAAAAAAAATAAAAATTTGTCCCATTTTGTGTTTGGGCGGAGATTTGAGGCTTGATTTTTTTTTTTTTTTTTGTGTTTTGTTGTTTGTAGTGTTAGTCCTTTCTTCACTAACACTAATAGAGTCTACATCTAAATTTTGAGCTAAATCCAAGTGGTTCTTGAATGTTGGAAGGTTGTTGATATTGTTGTTGAAGATTGGTGGCTGGAAAAATATTTTGTTGATGTTGTTGTTGAAGATTGGTGGCTGGAAAAATGTTTTGTTGATGTTGTTGTTGAAAATAGGATCTTGAATATGTGTTGTTGATGTTTGGAAGGTCCAACATTAACCTTAGAACTCCAAGATTCAAAGTTGTGTTCTTGGTGTTCTTGGTGTTCTTCAACATCTTCATATCTTGTTGAAGAGAAAGTGTTTGTTTGATCTAAATAAAAGAAGAAAGAAGGTGTGGTATTGTTAGTCTTGAAACACATTCCAAGACTATTATAAAAGAAGAAAGGGGGCCAAAAGACTTTCAAAAGGTCTTATTACCAAAAGAAAGAAAGAGATCTTCCCAAGACCTACAAAAGAGGAAAAGGGACAAAGGCTTCAAAAGGAGTTTTGCCAAAAGGGTGAAAGAAAAGTCAAGCCTTTTATTTGAACATTGAAAATCCTGTAAGTCTTGTTGTTTCCCTCCCAAACCAAAAATACTCTCTTCCAATTGAACATTGATCAATACAAGTTGAAAATAAGAAAAAAAATTCTCAAAACTTTCGACAATTTTCAACAACCAATGAGAGGCTACCACATCATCACCGAAAGTGCTTAAGCTCAAAAATTTTAGATTCTTAGTTTCATTTTATTGTTTTATTAGTTTCATGTCTTGATTCTAGAATTAATTAACAACTAGTAATCACCTACTTAGTTGTAGATTAATTGTTGAATTCGTTTCTTTCGTGTCTTTGTTATTTGGGTATTTTTCTCATTTTTTAACTCGTAGTAACTTCTTTGTTTCAAGTTCGTAAGTAAATTTTATTTTCATGTATTAAGTCGATCAAACAAGAATTCATTCCGGCCGCCAAGAAGAACTGACATCCTATTGACTACCGGAGTATAAGCAACTTTCAATATTTGCTGCTCCAATTGTGAGAATCACAAAGGTGTCTGTATACGAATGTTGGTGAGGATCTTTTACTACTAATCTTGTTTGTTCATTGTGTTGGTACAAAGGTGATATAAGGGGAGCATGTCTTCGATAGAAAGGAATTATTGTGACTATAACATGGGAGACTATGATTGAAGTGAGGGGTTTTATGGCTATGAAGTTGAGGGAGATTGCGGAGGCAATGAAAATAGCCATGATCAAAACTTGGGAAGATTTGAGAGTTACGGTTTTGAGGGAGAAAATGAGGTAAATGAAGTGCCTAGAGCTTATGGTGAACTTGGAGATGATGTAGGACCTCATGATAGATCTTATGATGACATTGAGGCATGTGAGGAGTCTTACACTTCTCACTCCGAACCTAGATTTGGGGTTAGGTATAACCCTTTTATTTGTAAAGATTATGAGAGCTATGATGATAGTACACAGAGTGTGAAGATTCATAAACTCCACCTTGTAGTACTTCTTATCAAGGTCTATATAGTATGAATGGTTATACTATCTCTAGTGGAGTTTGTCCAACGAGAAGAAAAGGGTATGTATCTCCAAAACCAAGAGGTACTCGTGTGCCTTACAATGTTGATCCGAGAAAGAGTGTACACTCTGGAAATGTGACCATTTGTGGGATACCGGGATGCCTCATTGTGTTAAATGATAGGTACTATAAAAACTACATCCTTCCATCCATGGTTGACTACTTGGGGTTGTTTTGGGAGCCTTGACTTGTTCCATGCTTCTTGGATGGGTTTAAGGTTACCAAGAGGGTCAAAGTTGTCTTCTCCCAATTTGAATACCATGAAGAAGTGTGGTGCGATATTCTTCCATTGACATATGGTCATGTATGCTTAGGTGCCGATTGGTTTGCACAACATAGAGTTCCAAATATGCAAAATTGGCCTAATGTTGTAAGAGACCGGTGGGGAAATCACCTCGTGACATACATGCTGTCCGAGCTGCAGAGAGAAGTAAATACTTACTCTAATCCGAATGCTTATGAGAGACAAAAGATTGAGAGAAGTAAGGGTGTTCAAGGTGGTAATCCGAGAGTGGAAAAAGGAGAGGTTGTGTGGAGCAAAGTGAGGGGATTGCCACCAAACTGAGCTAACATTGTTTGTCCTTCTATTTCTAAGGACATTTGTGTAGGTATCGACATGGCAAATGAAGGAGAGCATTGCCGAAGTGAAGTTGCTGCCCAAGCTTATGGAGTACCTTCAAAACACAGCAAAGGAGAGTCGACTCAAGAACTTCAAGGTAAAATAACTAATTCTTACACTTTTGTGCATGTGAATGATAATTGTGTGGCTAGTAGCCTATTGAGTGTGAGTAGTAGCTTACTTATTTGTGAGTCTAATGATTCTTTGCCTTTTGTTGATGATGTATATGTTGTGAGTGTGGATACACTAGTTGATCCTATTGATGAACAAATTGACTCTTCTTGTGAGATTAATTTATGTCCACCTAGTGTTGAAGCCTATATGTTGAATAGAAGTACGTCGTCTTGTGTAATTGGTGTTGATCAACCTATTTGTGAAAATTATCCACCACTTGACTATGTGTGTGATGTGATTAATGAAACTCAATTGAGTAAAGTATTTGAAAAAGTTGGTCAACAAAAGAGGAGTGAACCCAAGAGCTATTCTTGGGACAATCTTGTGCTTGAAACCTCTTTGAAACTTGATATTGATCTCTTAGAGAGTGAGGAACTTGCTTGTTCCAAATCTGTCCGTGGGTTGGATCATGCACTCTTTAGGTATAATGTCTTGTTTGAAAATGATATAAACACTCCTAATGAGCCTAGTGGTGAAAAATATGGTATCGCTTACCTTGGAGGCTATAGCCTATATGTTAACCCACTATGGTGTGACAACATTCCTCCTAAAGATGGAAATCTCTTCTTGGAAGATGAGAGTACTCTTAAGGGTAAGGAATGCGTAGTCTTGGAAGCTACTCCTTCTAATTTATGTGACTTTATTCTTGAGACTACTCATGGTGATGATTGGGAAACTAGTAGTGAGTACACACATGCGGGCACATTAGTAGAAGTCAACTTGAGTGATACTTTTCTCTATTCACTATTTTCTTTTGATGATATGTATGCTATTGTAGAGAGTATGTCATTTGGAACAATTGAGAGGGGTTTCGAAGGTAGGCGTGGGTTTGGGCGAGCCGTGGGGAAAAAATTGAGAGGGGTGTGCCAGGGGGTTAGGGATCATCCCAGTGTGGTCCGTTTATTTATTCGATCCTATTTGGGTTGTCAAACGAGAGAAATGGCATAAACGAACCATTTTCGGGCCAAATCGATGTGCTATAGGTCATGATTTCGGGGGTGGGCCAGGGTTTTGGGGGTTTTATGTGCCAAAAATCTACCGTGGCATACCACAGAGGTTGTGGATCAACCCAGTATGGTCCATTTAATTATTTGGGCACATTTGGGTGGTTAAACAGGTAAAACAGCAGAAACGGGGCATTTTCAAGCCAAATTGGTGTGCTAGGGAGGTTGGGGATTGTCCCAGTGTGGTCCGTTTATTTATTCGAGGCTATTTGGGCGATCAAAAGGGTGAAGCAGCACGAACGGGGTATTTTCGGGCCAAATTAATGTGCTTAGCCCATGGTTTTAGGGGTGGGCCTGAGGTCCAGAGGTGTCGTTTACCAAAAATTGATTGGGGTGTGCCAGGGAGGTTGGGAATTCTCCTAGTGTGGTCCTTTTATTTATTCGACGCCATTTGGGTGGTCAAACAGGCGAAACAGCACAAACGGGGCATTTTTGGGCCAAATTGTTGTGCTATAGCCCACGATTTTGGGGGTGGGCCCGGGGTTCGGGGGTACCGTGGATAAAAAATTAACAAGGGAGTGCCAGGAAGGTTTGGGATCATCCCATTATGGTCCGTTTATTTTTTGGAGGCCATTTGGATAGTCAAACGGGCGAAACGGCACGAACGAGGCATTTTCATGCCAAATCTGAGGGTGTTGTGCATCAAAAATCAACTGGTACATGCCAGGGAGGTTGGGGATTACCCTAATATAGTTTATTATTCGAGGCTATTTGGGTGGTCAAATGGGCAAAATGGTGCAAATGGGATATTTTCGGGCAAAATCGGTGTGCTATAGCCTACAGTATCAGGAGTGGGCCTGGGGTTCGAGGGTTTTATGGGCCAAAAATCAATCGAGGCATGCCAGGGAGGTTGGGGATCATCCAAGTATGATCCGTTTCTTTATTCAATGCCATTTATGTGGTCAAACAGGTGAAACGGCGTGAACGGAGCATTTTCAGGTAAAATCGGTGTGCTATAGCCCACGGTTTTGGGGGTAGGCCCATGGTTCGGGGGTGCCATGTATCAAAAATCAACCGTGGCATGCCTGGGAGGTTGGGGATAGTCCCAGTGTGGTCCGTTTATATTTTTGGGGCAATTTGGGTGGTCAATAGGGCAAAACAATGCAAACGGGGCATTTTTGGACCAAATCGGTGTGCTATAGCCCACTGTTTTGGGGTTGGGCCAGGGGACCGGGGGTGTCGTCGGCCGAAAATTGACCGGGGCATGCGAGGGAGGTTGGGGATCATTCTAGTATGGTCTATTTATTTATTCTAGGCTATTTGGGTGGTCAAACGGGCAAAATAGCGCGAACGGGGCATTTTTGGGCCAAATCGGCATGGTATAGCCCATGGTTTTAGGGGTGGGACCGGGGTACGGGAGTGCCGTGGGCTAAAAATTGACCAGATCATGCTAGGGAGGTTGGGGATCGTATCATTATGGTCCATTTATTTATTCGAGTCTATTTCGGGGTTGAAAAGGCAAAACAGCGTGAACATGGCATTTTTAGGCCAAATCGATGTGCTATAGCCCACGATTTTAGGGGTGAGCCCGAGGTCCAGGGTTTTCGTGTATCGAAAATTGACTGGGGCATGACAGGGAAGTTGGGGATCATCCTAGTGTGGTCCGTTTATTTATTTGAGGCTATTTGGGTGGTCAAATGGGTGAAATAGCGCAAACGGGACATTTTCAACCCAAATCGGTGCGATATAGCCCACGATTTTAGGGATGGGCCCGGGGTCCGGGGGGTTGTGGGCTAAAAATCGATTGAGGCATGCCAGAAAGGTTGGGGATCATTCCAGTATGGTCGATTTATTTATTCTAGGCCATTTGGGTGGTCAAACAGGGGAAGAGGCGTAAATTGGGCATTTTTTGGCCAAATTCGTGTGCTATAGCCCCCAGTTTTGGGGGCTAGCCTAGGTTCTGAGGGTACCACAGGCTGGAAATTGACCGGGGCGTACCAGGGAGGTAGAGGATCATCCCAGTTTGGTTCATTTATTTATTCAAGGCCATTTGGGTGGTCAAACAGGCAAAACGGTGTGAATAGGGCATTTTTGAGCTAAATTGATGTGCTATAGCTCACGGTTTCGGGGGTGGGCTCGGGATCCGAGGGTGTCGCAGGCTAAAAATCAATTGGGGCGTGCCAGGGAGGTTGGGGATCATCCCAGTAGAGTTCGTTTAATTATTCGAGGCCATTTGGGTGGTCAAACGGGCGAAACGATGTGAACGGGGCATTTTCTGGCTAAATCGGTGTGCTATGGCCCACAGTTTTAGGGGTGGGCCCAGGGTTCGGGGGTGTCGTATGCCTAAAATTGATCGGGGCATGCTAGTGAGGTTGGAGATCATCCCAATGTTGTTCATTTATTTATTCGAGGTTATTTGGGTGGTCAAATGGGTAAAATGGCACGTACGGGGCAATTTTGAATGAAAAATAGGCAAAACAGTGCGAACGGGACATTTTTAGGCTAAATCGATGTGATATAGCACACGGTTTGGGGGGTGGGCCCGGGTTTTGGGGGTGCTGTTGGCCTAAAATCGATCGGGGCATGCGAGGGAGGTTAGGTATCATCCCTGTGTGGTTTTTTTCTTTATTCGAGCCCATTTGGGTATTCAAATGGGCAAAACTGCGTGAATGGGGCATACCAGAGAGGTTGGAGATCATCCCAGTGTGGTTCATTTATTTATTCGAGTCCATTTGGGTTGTTAAATGGGAGAAATGGTGTGAACGAGACAAATTTTAGCCAAATTGGTTTGCTATGGCCCACGATTTTGGGGGTGGGACTGGGGTTCGGGTGTGTCGTGGGCTGAAAATAGACCGGATCATGCCAGGGAGGTTGGGGATCATCCCAGTGTGGTAAGTTTATTTATTCGAGGCTATTTGTATGGCCAAATAGGTGAAATGGCATGAACTGGGCATTTTCAAGCCAAATTAGTGTGCTATAGTCAAGAATTTTGGGGGTGGGACTGGGGTTTGGGGGTGCCGTTGGGCAAAAATCAACAGAGGCATGCCAGGGAGGTTGGGGATCATCCCAATGTGGTTTGTTTATTTTTTCAAGGACATTTGGGTAGTCAAACGGGCGAAACGACATGAACGGGGCATTTTTGAGCTAAATTGTTGTGCTATACCCACGATTTCGGGGCTGAGACCAGGGTTTGGGGGTATCGTGGGCCAAAAATTAATCAGGGCAAGCAAAGGGGATTAAGGATCATCCTAGTGTGCTCCGTTTTTTATTTAAGGCAATTTGGGTGGTCAAACGGGCAAAATGGCATAAACGGGATATTTTTAGGCTAAATCGATGATCTATGGCCCACTATTTTTAGGGTGGCCAAAAATTGATCGGGGCATGCCAGGGATGTTGGGAATCATCCCAGTGTAGTTATTTTATTTATTCGAGGCCATTCGTGTCATCAAACAGGCAAAACAATGTGAATAGGTCATTTTTAGTCCAAATCGGTGAGCTATAGCCCACAATTTTGAGGGTGGGCCCAAAGTTTGGGGCTGTCGTGGGTTGAAAATTGATCAAGGTATTCCAGACAGGTTGGGGATCATCGCAACAAGGTCTTTTTATTTATTCAAGGACATTTGTATGGTCAAACAGGTGAAACAGCACGAACGGGGCATTTTTAGGCCAAATCAGTGTGCTATATCTGATGGTTTTGGGGGCATGCCAGGGAGGTTGGGGATCGTACTAGTGTGGTCCGTTTATTTATTCGAGGCTATTTGGGTGGTCAAACGGACAAAACAGCACAAATGGGGCATTTTTGAGTCAAATCGGTGTGCTATAGCCCACTGTTTTGGGAGTAGGCTAGGGGATCGAGGGTATCATGGGTAAAAAATCAACTGGGGCATGCTAGGGAGTTTGGGTATCATCCCAGTGTGGTCCATTTATTTATTTGAGGCCATTTGGGTGGTTAAACAGGCAAAACAGCGCGAATGGGTAAATTTTAGGCTAAATAGATGTTCTATAGCCCACGGTTTTTAGGGTGGGCCCGGGGTTCAGAGGTTTCATGGGCCAAAAATTGATTGGGGCATGCCAAGGATGTTGGGAATCATCCCAGTGTAGTTTTTTTATTTATTCGAGGCCATTCATGTCGTCAAACATGCAAAACAATGTGAATGGGTCATTTTTGGGCCAAATCATTGAGCTATAGCCTACGATTTTGAGGGTGGGCTCAGAGTTCGGGGGTTTCTTGGGTTGAAAATTTATCAAGGCATGCCAGACAGGTTGGGGATCATCGCAATGTGGTCTTTTTATTTATTCAAGGACATTTGTATGGTCAAACGGGCGAAACAGCACGAACGGGGCATTTTCAGGCCAAATCAGTGTGCTATATTTGATGGTTTTGGAGGCATGCCAGGGAGGTTGGGGATCATTCTAGTGTGGTACGTTTATTTATTCGAGGCCATTTGGGTGGTCAAACGGGAGAAACAACACAAATGGGGCATTTTCAAGTTAAATCGGTGTACTATAGCCCACTGTTTTGGGATTGGGCTAGGGGATCAAGGGTATCATGGGTAAAAAATCGACCAGGGCATGCTAGGGAGTTTGGGGATCATTCCAGTGTGGTCCATTTATTTATTCGAGGCCATTTGGGTGGTTAAATGGGCAAAACAGAGTGAATGAGTAATTTCTGAGCTAAATCGGTGTGCTATAGCCCATAGTTTCGGGGGTAGGCCCGGGGTCTGGGGTACCGTGGGCCAAAAATCGACTGTATAGTGCCAGAGAGGTTGGGGATCATCCCAGTGTAGTTTGTTTATTTATTTGAGGCCAATTGTGAGGTTAAATAGGGCTAATTTGGTATGCTATAGCCTACAGTTTTGGGGGTAGGCTCGGGGTCTGGCGGTGCCGTTGACCAAAAATAATCGAGGTGTGTTAGGGATGTTGGGGATCATCCCAGTGTGGTCCATTTATTTATTCGAAGACATTTGGGTGGTCAAACGGGCGAAACAGCATTAACGGGGCATTTTCGAGTCAAATTGGTGTGCTATAGTCCATGGTTTCAGGGGTGTGCCCGAGGTCCAGGGGTGCAGTGGGCGAATAAACAACCGAGGTGTGACAGAGAGGTTGGGGATCATCCTATTTTGGTCAATGTATTTATTCGAGGCCATTTGGATGGTAAAACAGGCAAAACAGCGGAAATAAGACATTTTTGGGCCATATCGGTATGTTATAGCCCACGGTTTTGAGGGTAGACACGGGGTCCAAAGGTGCCGTGGGCAAAAAATGGATCGGATCATGCAAGCGAGGTTGGGGATCATCCCAATATGGTCCGTTTATTTATTCCAGACCATTTGGGTGGTCAAACAGGCAGAACGGTGCGTACAAGGCATTTTTGAGCCAAATCGATGTGCTATAGCCTATGGTTTTGGGGGTGGGCAAGGGATCTGGGGTTTTGTGGGCCAAAAATTAACTGGGGCGTGCCAGGGAGGTCGGGGATCATCCTAGTATAGTCCATTTATTTATTCTAGGCCATTTGTGTGGTCAAACAGGCGAAATGGCACGAGCAAGGCATTTTCAGGCCTAATCTGTGATCTATAGCACACGATTTTGGGGGTGGGCTTGGGGTTCGGGGGTGCCGTGTGAAAAAGCCAATTGTTGCATGCCAGGGACGTTGGGGATCATCCCAGTGTGGTCCGTTTATTTATTTGTGGCTATTTGGGTGGTCAAACGGGCGAAACGGTGCGAAGAGGGTATTTTTGAGCCAAAAAATTGGTAAAACGACGGGAACGGGGCATTTTAGAGCCAAATCAGTGTGTTATAGCCCACATTTTGGGGGTGGGCCTGGGGTTCGGGGGTGTCGTGGGCCAAAAATTTATTGGGGCATGCCAGGGAGGTTAGGGATCGTCCTAGTATAGTCCGTTTCTTTATTCGACGCCATTTTAAGGTTCAAACGGCTAAAACAGCGTGAACGAGGCCTTTTTGGGCCCAATCAGTGTGCTAAAGCCCACAATTTTAGGAGTGGGCCCGTGGTTCAGGGTAATGTGGCCCAAAAATTGACCGAGGAGTTCTAGGGAGGTTGGGGATCATCCCAGTGTGGTTCATTTATTTATTCAAGACTACTTGGGTTGTCAAACGGGAGAAACAACGTGAATTTGGGGTTCGGGGTGCCGTAGGCTGAAAATTAATTGAGGTATGCCAGGGAGGTTAGAGATCATCCCAGTGTGGTCCGTTTATTTATTCGAGGCTATTTGTGTGGCCAAACGGGTGAAACAGCATGAACGGGGCATTTTCAAGCTAAATATGCTTGCAATAACCTAAGGTGTTGGGGGTGAGACTGGGGTTCGGGGGTGCTGTGGGCCGAAAATAGATCGGGGTCTGTCAGGGAGGTTGGGGATCATCCCAGTGTGCTCCATTTATTTATTTGATGCTATTTGGGTGGTCAAACGGGCAAAACAACGTGAATGGGGCAGTTTTAGGCCAAATCGGTGCGCTATAGCCCACGGTTTCAGGGGTGGACCCAGGGTCCAGGGGTGGGTCAAAAATCAATCGAGGTGTGCCCAGGACATTGGGGATCATCTTAGTGTGGTTCTTTTATTTATTCGAGGCTATTTAGGTGTTCAAACGGGTGAAAGACCGCGAACGAGGCATTATCGGGCCAAATCAGTGTGCTATAGCCCCAGTTTTAAGGGTAGGCTAGAGGTTTGGGGGTGCCGTAGGCTGAAAATCTACCAGGGTATGCCAGGAAGGTAGGGGATCATCCCAGTGTGGTCTGTTTATTTATTCGAGGCCATTTAGGTTGTCAAATAGGCAAAACGGCGTAAATAGGGCATTTTCAAGCAAAATCGAGGTGCTATAGCCTACTGTTTTGGGGTTGGGCTATGGGACCAGGGGTACCATGGGATGAAAATCGATCGAGGTATGCCAGGGAGAACATCCCAGTGTGGTCCATTTATATATTCGAGACCATTTGGGTGTTTAGATAGGCGAAGCAGCGCGAATGAGGTATTTTTAGGTCAAATCGATGTGCTATAGCCCACGATTTTGGGGGGGCCCGCGGTCCGAGCGGGCCGTAGGTTGAAAATCGATCGGGGTATGCTAGGGAGGTTGGGTATCATCCCATTATGGTCCATTTATTTATTTGAGGCCATTTGGGTGGTTAAACGGGCGAAACAACACGAACGGGGCATTTTTTTGCCAAATCGGTATGCTATAGCCCACTATTTCTAGGTTAGGCCAGGGGAATGGGGGTGCTGTGGGCTAAAAATCGACCGGGGCATGACAGGGATGTTGGGAATCATTGTAGTTTGGTCCGTTTATTTATTCAAAGCTATTTGGGTGGTCAAACAGGCGAAATTGTATGAACGGGGCATTTTCGGGCCAAATCAGTGTGCTATAGCCTATGGTTTTGGGGATAGACTAGGGGTTTGAGGGTGCTGTGGGCCAAAAATTGATTGAGGTATGCCAGGGAGGTTGGGAATCATCCCAGTATAGTCCGTTTATTTATTCGAGGCTATTCGTATGGTCAAACAAGTGAACAACGCAAACGGGGAATTTTTGGGCCAAATCGGTGTGCTATAGCCCACAGTTTTGGTGGTGAGCACGGAGTCCAGGGGTGTCGTGGGCAAAAAATTGACCATGGCGCGCCAGGGTGGTTGGGGATCATTCCAATATGGTCTCTTTATTTATTCGAGGCCATTTATATGATTAAATGGGTGAAACAACATGAACAGGGCATTTTCGAGCCAAATCGGTGTGCTATTGGCCACGATTTTGGTGGTGGACCAGGGTTTCAAGGGTGCGTGGGCCAAAAATTGATCAGGGCATGCCATGGGAGGTTGGGGATCATCCCAGTGAGGTTCATTTTTTTTATTCGAGGCCATTTGGGTGGTCAAACGGGAAAATCGATGTGAACTAGGAATTTTTAGGCAAAATTGGTGTGCTATAGCCTACTATTTCAGGATTGGGCTAGGGGACCGAGGGTGCTGTGGGCCAAAAATTGACTGGGGCATGCCAAGGAGGTCGGGGATCATCCCAGTTTGGTCTGTTTATTTATTTGAGGCCATTTGGGTGGTCAAATGGGCGGAACAACGCGAATAGAGAATTTTTGAGGTAAATCAGTGTGCTATAGCCCAAGGTTTTGGGGGTAGGCCCAGGGTCTGGGGATGGTGTGGACCGAAAATTGATAGGGGCATGCCAGAGAAGTTGGGGATCATCTTAGTATGGTCCGTTTATTTATTCGAGGCCAATTATGAGGTCAAACGGGCATAACGGTGCAAAGAGAGCATTTTTAAGCTAAATTGGTGTGCTACAACCCTCGATTTTGGGGGTGGGATAGGGGTTCGGGGGTGCTGTGGGCCAAAAATTGATTAGGGCGTGCCAGGGAAGTTGGGGATCGCCACAGTGTGGTGCATTTTTTTATTTGAAGCCACTTAGGTGGTCAAGCAGGCAAAACAGCCAAACGGGGCATTTTCAGGCTAAATCGGTGTGCTACAGCCCATGGTTTCAGGGGTGGGCTCGGGGTTTGGGGGTACAATAGGCCAAAAATTGATCGGGGCATGCCAGGGAGGTTGGGGATCATCGTAGTGTGGTCCATTTATTTATTCGAGGCTATTTGGGTGGTAAAATAGGAGAAATAGTGTGAACATGGCATTTTTAGACCAAATCAGTGCGTTATAGCCCACTGTTTTGGGGCTAGGCCCGGGGTCCGAGGGTGCCATAGACCAAAAATCGACCGGGGCATGCCAGGTAGGTTGGCGATCATCCTAGTATTGTCCGTTTATTTATTCAAGACCATTTGGTGGTCAAACGGGCAAAACAACGGGAATAGGACATCTTCAAGATAAATCGGTGTGCTATAGCCCACGGTTTTAGGGGTGAGCCGGGGTCCGGGTAGCCGTGGGCCGAAAATTGATTGGGGCATACTAGGGAGGTTCGGGATCATCCCATTATGGTCTGTTTATTTATTCGAGGACATTTCGGTGGTGAAACGGGCGAAATAGCATGAGCAGGGCATCTTCATGCCTAATCGGTGATCTATAGCCCACGGTTTTGGGGTGGGCTCGGGGTCTGGGGGTTGCATGGGCCAAAAATTGATCATGCCGTGCCAAGGAGGTTGGGGATCATCCAGTGTGGTCTGTTTATTTATTCGAGGCTATTTGGGTGGTCAAATGGGTGGAACGGCACAAATGAGGCATTTTTAGGCTAAATTGGTGTGCTATGGCCCACGATTTTGAGAGAGGGTCGGGGGTTCGGGGGTCCCGCAGACCAAAAATTGACTAAGGCATGCTAGGGAGGTTGGGTATCATCCCAGTTTGGTCTGTTTATTTATAAAAGGTTATTTGTGTGGCCAAATAGGCGAAACGGTGTGAACAGGGCATTTTTGGGCCAAATCGGCGTGCAATAACCCACAGTTTTGATGGTGGGACCAGGGTTCGGGGGTGCGGTAGGCCAAAAATCGATTGGGGTATATTGGGGAGGTTGGGGATCATCCCAGTGTGCTTCATTTATTTATTCAAGGCTATTTGGGTGGTCAAACGGGTGAAACGGCTTGAAAGGGGAATTTTTGGGCCAAATTGGTGTGTTATAGCCCACAGTTCTGGGGGTGGGCTCGGGTTTCGGGGGTGTCATGGGTCAAAAATTAATTGGGGTGTGCCAGGGAGGTTTAACAAATAAGTAGTTTTCAAGCCACATCTCTGTGCTATAAGCTTCTGTTTTGGGGGTAGGCTCGGTGTTCGGGGGTGTCGTAGGCTGAAAATCGATTGGCGCGTGCTAGGGAGGTTGGGGATTATCCCAGTATGGTCTTTTTATTTAATCGAGGCCATTTTGGAGGTCAAACAGGAAAAATAGCATGAACAGGGTATTTTCGGGCAAAATTGGCGAGCTATAGCCCACTTTTTTGTAGTTAGGCATGGGATCGAAGGTGCCGTAGGCTAAAAATTGTTTGAGGTATGCCAGGGAGGTTGGGGATCATCCCAATGTGGTTCATTTATTTGTTCGAGGCTATTTGGTTGGTCAAACGGACAATGCAGCGCAAACAAGGCATTTTTGGGCTTAATCGATGTGCTATAGCCAACGGTTTTGGTGGTGGGCCAGGGGAACGGGGTTGCCGTGGCCTCTAAATCAATTGGCGCATGCCAGGAAGATTGGGGATCATCCCAGTGTGGTCTGTTTATTTATTCGAGGCCACTTGGGTGGTTAAACAGGCAAAATGGCGCGAACGGGGAATTTTCAGGCTAAATCAATGTGATATAGCCTACTATTTCAGGATTGGGCTAGGGGACTGGGGGTGCTGTGTTCTGAAAATCAACCGAGGCAAGCCAGGGAGGTTGGGGATCATCCCAGTGTCGTTCATTTATTTATTTGAGGCCATTTGGGTGGTTAAACGAGCCAAACAACGCGAATGGTGAATTTTCAAGCAAAATCGATGTGCTATAGCCCACGGTTTTGGTGGTAGGCTCGGGGTTCGGGGGTTATATTTACCAAAAATTGATCGAGGCATGCTAGAGAGGCTAGGGATCATCCCGGTGTGGTCCATTTATTTATTCAATAAAAATTGTGAGGTCAAATAGGCATAACGGAGCAAAAGGGGCATTTTCGAGCCAAATCGGTGTGCTATAGCCCACAGTTTTGGGGGTGGGCCTAGGGTCCGGGGGTGCCATGGGCCGAAAATCAACTGAGGCATGCCAGGAATGTTGGAGATCATCCTAATTTTATTCGTTTATTTTTTCCAAATTATTTGGGTGGTCAAATAGGCAAAACGGCTGAACGGGGCATTATCGGGCCAAATCGAAGTGCTATAGACCATGGTTTTGGGGTGGGCTCAGGGTCCAGGGGTATAGTAGGCTAAAAATTAACAAGGATCTACTCGGGAGATTGGGTATCTTCCCTGTGTTGTCTGTTTATTTTTTCGAGGCCATTTAGGTGGTAAAATGGGTTAAACAGTGTGAATGGGGCATTTTCAGGCAAAATCAGTGTGCTATAGCCAACGGTTTTGGGGCTAGGCCCGGGGTCCGAGGAGGCCGTGGACCAAAAATCGATTGGGGTGTGCCAGGGAAGTTAGGGATAATCCCAATGTTGTTCGTTTATTTATTCGAGGCTATTTGGTTGGTCAAACGAGCGAAACAACGCGAACTGGGCATTTTCGGGCCAAATCGATATGCTATAGCCCACTTTTTGGTATTTGGGTCGGGGGACCCAGGGTTCCGTGGGCCATAAATTGATTGGGGGTATATCGGGGAGGTTGGGGATCATCCCAGTGTGCTTCATTTATTTATTCGCGGCCATTTGGGTGGTCAAACGGGTGAAACGGCTTTAAAGGGGAATTTTTAGGCCAAATCGGTGTGTTATAGCCCACAGTTCTGGGGGTGGGCTCGGGTTTCGGGGGTGTCGTGGGTAAAAAATTAATCGGGGTGTGCCAGGGAGGTTTTACAAATAAGTAGTTTTCAAGCCACATCTCTATGCTATAAGCTTCTGTTTTGGGGGTAGGCTCGGTGTTTGGGGGTGCCGTAGGCTGAAAATCGATTGGCGCATGCCAGGGAGGTTAGGGATTATCCCAGTATGGTCTGTTTATTTAATCGAGCCGATTTTGGAGGTCAAATGGGCAAAATAGCATGAACAGGGTATTTTCGAGCAAAATCGGCGAGCTATAGCCCACTTTTTTGCGGTTGGGCATGGGATCAAAGGTGCCGTAGGCCAAAAATTGATTGGGGTATGCCAGGGAGGTTGGGGATCATCCCAATGTGGTTCATTTATTTGTTCGAGGCCATTTGGTTGGTCAAACGGGCAATGCAGCGCAAACAAGGCATTTTTGGGCTTAATCGATGTGCTATAGCCAACGGTTTTGGTGGTGGGCAGGGCAACGGGGTTGCCGTGGCCTCTAAATTAACCGGCGCATGCCAGGAAGATTGGGGATCATCCCAGTGTGGTCTGTTTATTTATTCGAGGCCACTTGGGTGGTCAAACAGGCAAAATAGCGCGAACGGGGAATTTTCAGGCTAAATCGATGTGATATAGCCTACTATTTCAGGATTGGGCTAGGGGACTGGGGGTGCTGTGTTCTGAAAATCAGCGGAGGCAAGCCAGGGAGGTTGGGGATCATTCCAGTGTCGTTCGTTTATTTATTTGAGGCCATTTGGGTGGTCAAACGAGCCAAACAACGCGAATGGTGAATTTTTGAGCAAAATCGATATGCTATAGCCCACGGTTTTGGGGGTAGGCTCGGGGGTTCTATTTGCCAAAAATTAATTGAGGCATGCCAGAGAGGCTAGGGATCATCCCGGTGTGGTCCATTTATTTATTCAATGAAAATTGTGAGGTCAAATAGGCATAACGGAGCAAAAGGGGCATTTTCGAGCCAAATCGGTGTGCTATAGCCGACAGTTTTGGGGGTGGGCCTAGGGTCCGGGGGTTCCATGGGCCGAAAATCAACTGAGGCATGCCAGGAATGTTGGAGATCATCCTAATTTTGTTTGTTTATTTTTTCCAAATCATTTGGGTGGTCAAATAGGCAAAACGGCTGACTGGGGCATTATCGGGCCAAATCGAAGTATTATAGACCATGGTTTTGGGGTGGGCTCAGGGTCCAGGGGTACAGTGGGCCAAAAATTAACAAGGATCTACTCGGGAGATTGGGGATCTTCCCTGTGTTGTCCGTTTATTTATTCGAGGCCATTTGGGTGGTAAAATGGGCGAAACAGCATGAATGGGGCATTTTCGGGCTAAATCAGTGTGCTATAGCCAATGGTTTTGGGGCTAGGCCCGAGGTCCGAGGAGGTCGTGGACCAAAAAACGATTGGGGTGTGCCAGGGAAGTTAGGGATCATCCCAATATTGTTCGTTTATTTATTCGAGGCTATTTGGTTGGTCAAACGGGCGAAACAGTGCGAACTGGGCATTTTCGGGCCAAATCAATATGCTATAGCCCACTTTTTGGTATTTGGGCCGGGGGACCCAGGGTTCCGTGGGCCATAAATTGATTGGGGCATGCTAGGGAGGTTGGGGATCTTCCCAGTGTGGTCCGTTTATTTATTCGAAGCCATTTAGGTTGTCAAACGGGCGAAACATCACAAATGGGGCATTTTCAGGCCAAATCGGTGTGCTATAGATCATATTTTTGGGGGTAGGCCCGAGGTCCGGGGGTGCCGTGCACAAAAAATCGACCGGGACATGCCAGGGTGGTTGGGGATCGTCTTAATATAGTCTGTTTATTTATTCGAAACTATTTGGGTAGTCAAACAGGCAAAACGGCGAGTATAAGGCATTTTTAGGTGAAATCGGTGTCCTATAGCCCACGGTTTCGGGGGTGGGCCAGGGGTCCTGGTTTTCGTGGGCCGAACATCAATTGGGGTATGCTAGGGAGGTTGGGGATCATCCCAGTATGGTCCGTTTATTTATTCGTCGCTATTTGGGTGGTTAAACGGTCAAAACAGTTCGAGTAGCGCATTTTCAGGCCTAATCGGTGATCTGTAGCCCACGGTTTTGGGGGTGGGCTCGGGGTCCGGGGGTGCCGTAGGCCAAAAATTAATCGTGGCATACCAGGAAGGTTGGGGATCATCCCAGTGTGGTCCGTTTATTTATTTAAGGCTATTTGGGTGGTCAACGAACGAAACGGTGCGAATAGGGCATTTTTGAGCGGAAAAATGGCCCAAATAGCGGGAGCGGGGCATTTTAGAGCAAAATCGGTGTGTTATAGCCCACATTTTTAGGGGTGGGCCTGGGGGCCGGGGTGTCATGGGCTAAAAATTGATTGGGGCATGCCAGGTAGGTTGGACATCATCCTACTGTTGTCCGTTTCTTTATTCAAGGCCATTTAGGTGTTTAAAGGGGCAAAACAGTTTGAACGAGGCAATTTTGGGCCAAATCAGTGTGCTAAAGCCCACAGTTTTGGGGTGGACCCGTGATTTAAGGGTAATGTAAGCCAAAAATCGATCAGGGAGTGCTAGGGAGATTGGGGATCATCCCAGTATGGTCCATTTATTTATTAAAGGCTATTTGGGTGGTCAAATAGGAGAAACAACGTGAATTAGACATTTTGGGTTAAATTGGTGTGCTATAGCCCACAATTTTGGGGGTGAGTTTGGGGTTTGGGGGTGTTGTATGCCAAAAATTGACCGAGGCATGTCAGGGAGTTTGGAGATCATCGCAGTGAGGTCCGTCTATTTATTCAAGGATATTTATAGGGCCAAATGGGAGAAACAGCATGAACGAAGCATTTTTGGGCCAAATCTGCGTGCAATAACCCACGATGTTGGGGGTGGGACTAGGGTTTAGGGGTGCTGTGGGCCGAAAAGCGACTGGGGTATGGCAGGGAGGTTTGGGATTATCTCAGTGTACTCGATTTATTTATTCTATTCCATTTGGGTGGTCAAACGGACAAAATGACGTGAACGGGGCATTTTTAGGCCAAAATAGTGTGCTATAGCCCACGGTTTCGGGGGTGAGCCTGGGGCCCAGAGGTTTCGTGGGTCAAAAATCAACCAGGGTGTGCCTGAGAGGTTAGGGATCATCTTAGTGTGGTCCGTTTCTTTATTTGAGGCCATTTAGGTGTTCAAACAAGCGAAAGAGCACAAACGAGGCATTTTCGGGCCAAATCAGTGTGCTATAGCCCCCAGTTTTAGGGGTAGGCTCAGGGTTCGGGGGTGTTGTTGGCTGAAAATCTACCAGGGCATGCCAGGGAGGTTGGGGATCATCTCAGTCTGGTCTGTTTTTTTATTCGAGGCGATTTGGGTGGTCAAATGGGCGAAACGGCGCAAACAGGGCATTTTCGGGCAAAATTGATGTAATATAGCCCACTGTTTTGGGGTTGGGCTATAGGATCGGAGGTACCGTGGGCCAAAAATTGATCGAGGTATACCAGGCAGGTTGGGGATCATTCTAGTGTGTTCCGTTTATTTATTCGAGGCCATTTGGGTTGTCAAACAGGCGAAGCAGCGCGAACGAGGCTTTTTTGGGCTAAATCGATTTGCTATAGCCCACGGTTTTGGGTTGGGGCCTGGGGTCCGAGGGGGTCGTAGGCCGAAAATTGATCGTGATATGTTAGGGAGGTTGGGGATCATCCCAGTGTAGTTCATTTATTTATTTGAGGCCATTTGGGTGGTTAAAGGGGCGAAACGATATGAACGGGGCATTTTTTTACCAAATCGTTATGCTATAGCCCACTGTTTCAGGGTGGGCCAGGGGACCGCGGGTGTTGTGGGCCAAAAATCAATCGGGTCATGCCAAGGAAGTTGGGGATCATTTAGTGCGGTCCGTTTATTTATTCAAAGCTATTTAATTGGCCAAACAGGCGAAAATGTGTGAACGGGGCATTTTCAGGCCAAATCGGTGTGCTATAGCCCATGGTTTTGGGGATGGACGGGCGGATTGAGGGTGTTGTAGGCAAAAAATCGACTGAGGAGTGACAGGGAGGTTGGGGATCATCCCAGTGTGGTTCGTTTATTTATTCAAGGCCATTCGTATGGTCAAACAGGCAAAATAACATAAACGAGGCATTTTTGGGCCAAATAGGTGCACTATAGACCACGGTTTTGGGGGTGAACATAGAGTACGGGGGTGTTGTGGGCTAAAAATTTACAACGGCATACAAGGGTTGTTGGGAATCATTCTAGTGTGGTCTGTTTATTTATACGAGGCTGTTTATGTGATCAAACGGGTGAACAGTGTGAACGGGGCATTTTCGGGCCAAATCAGTGTGCTATAACCCACGGTTTTGGTGGTAGACTAGGGGTTCAAGGGTGCCGTGGGCCAAAAATTGACCGACGCATGCCATAGGAGGTTGGGGATCATCCCAGTATGGTCTGTTTATTTATTCGAGGCCATTTGGGTGGTCAAACTTGCAAAACGGCACGAACAGGGCATTTACAGGCTAAGTCGGTGTACTATAGCCTACTATTTCAGGATTGGGCTAGGGGACCGAGGGTGCTATGGGCCCAAAATCGATTGGGGCATGCCAGGGAGGTTGGGGATCATCCCATAGTGGTCCATTTATTTATTCGAGGCCATTTGGATGGTCAAACGGGCGAAACAGTGCGAATGGAGAATTTTTGGGCTAAATCGGTGTGCTATAGCCCAAGGGTTCAGGGTTAGGCCCGGGGTCCGGAGGTACCGTGGGCTAAAAATTGATCGGGGCATGCCAAAAGGATTGGGATCATCTCAGTGTGGTCCATTTATTTATTCGAGGCCAATTATGAGGTCAAATGGGCATAACAGCACATAAGGGCCATTTTGTAGCCAGATCAGTATGCTATAGCCTACGGTTTTGGGGGTAGGCCTGGGGTCCGGGGGTGTCGTGCTCAAAAAATTGATCAGGGCACGCCAAGGAAGTTGGGGATCATCCCAGTGTGGTCTGTTTATTTATTTGAGGCCATTTAGGTATTCAAACGGGTGAAGCAGCATAAACAAGGCATTTTTAGGCTAAATCGGTGTGCTATAGCCAACGGTGTTGGGGGTGGGCCAGGGGATCGGGGGTACAGTGGCCCATAAATCGACAGAGGCATGACAGGGAGGTTGGGGATCATCCCAGTGTGGTGTATTTATTTATTCGAGGCCATTTGGGTGGTCGAACGGACAAAACAGCGCAAATGGGGCATTTTCAGGCTAAATCAATGTGTTATAGCCTACTGTTTTGGGATTGGGCTAGGGGACCGGGGGTGCTGTGTACCGAAAATCGACTGGGGCAAGCCAGGGAGGTTGGGGATCCTCCCAGTGTGGTCTGTTTATTTATTCGAGGCTATTTGGGTGGTCAAACGGGTGAAACAGCGTGAATGGAGAATTTTTAGGCCAAATCAGTGTGCTATAACTCATATTTTATGCCAACAATTTTGGGGGTGGGCTCGCGGTCTGGGGTGCCGTTGGTCGAAAATCAATTGGGGTATGCCAGGGATGTTGGGGATCATCTTAGTGTTATCCATTTATTTATTTGAAATTATTTGGGTGGTGAAACAAGTAAAATGGTTGAGCGGGGTATTTTTGAGCCAAATCGGTGTGTTATATACCATGGTTTTAGGGTGGGCTTGGGGTCTGGGGGTGCGGTGGGCCAAAATCGACCAAGATGTGCCAGGGAGAATGGAGATCTTCTCCGTGTGGTCCATTTATTTATTTGAGGCCATTTTGGTGGTAAAATGGGTAAAACGACGTGAATGGGGCATTTTTGGGCCATATCAGTATGCCATAGCCTACGGTTTTAGGGGTAGGCCCGGGGTCTGAGGGGACCGTAGTACAAAAGTTAATTGGGGTGTGCCAGGGAGGTTGGGGATTATCCCAATGTGGTCCATTTATTTATTCAAGGCCATTTGGTTGGTAAAACAAGCGAAACAGCACGAACGGGGCATTTTTGGGCCAAATCAATATGCTATAACCTACTGTTTCGAGGTTGGGCAGGGGGACCAGGGGTGTCGTGGGCCATAAATTAATCGGGGCATGGCAGGGAGGTTATGTATCTTCCTAGTTTGGTTCATTTATTTATTCGAGGCTATTTGGGTGGTCAAATGGGTGAAACATTGTGAACGCGCATATTTTCGGGCCAAATCGGTGTGCTATAGCCCACGATTTTGTGGGTGGACCAAGGGTTTGAGTACCGTGTGTGAAAACTTGACCCAGGAATGCCAGGGAGATTAGGGATCATCCTAGTATAGTCTGTTTAATTATTCAAGGCCATTTGGTGGGCAAACAGGTAAAATAGCACAAACGGGGTGTTTTCGGGCCAAATCGACGCGCTTTAGCCCATTGTTTTATGGGTGGGCCGTAGGTATGGGGGTCCCGTAGACCAAAAATCGACTGAGGCATGTCAAAGAGGTTGGGGATCATCCCAGTATGGTCCATTTATTTATTCGAGGCTATTTGTGTGATCAAAAGGGCGAAACGGCGCGAACGGGCATTTTTGGGCTGAATTGATGTGCTACAGTTAGCGCTTTTGGGGGTGGGCCTGAGGTTCGGGGGTACCATTTACTGAAAATAGATCAGGGTGTGCCAGGGAGGATGGGGATCATCCTAATATGGTCTGTTTTTTATTCGAGTGCATTTGGGTGGTCAAACAGGCGAAACAGCGCGAATGGGGCATTTTCAGACCAAATCATTGTACTATAGCCCTCAATTTTAGGGGTGGGCCCGGGCTTTGGGGTTACCAGGGGTCAAAAATTGACAAAGGTGTGCCAGGGAGGTTGGGTATCATCCCAGTGTGGTCTGTTTATTTTTTAGAGGCCATTTGGATGGTCAAACAGGTGAAACGGCGCGAACGAGGCATTTTCGGGCCAAATTTGTGTGCTATAGCCTACAGTTTTATGGCTGGACCCGGGATACGGGGGTTCCATGCATCAAAAATTCATTAAGACATGCCAGGGAGGTTGGGGATCATCCCAATATGGTTTCTTTATTTATTGGAGGCCATTTGTGTGGTCAAACGGGCGAAACGGCATGAACGGGGCATTTTTAGGCCAAATCGATGTGCTATAGCCTACGGTTTTGGGGGAGGGACCGGGGTCCAGTGGTTCCATGGGCCAAAAATTGATCGGGGTGTGTCAAGAAAGTTGTGGATCATCCTAATGTAATTTGATTATATATTTGATGCCATTTGGGTGGAAAAAAGGCCAAAATGGTGTGAACGTGGTGTTTCTGGACCAAATCGGTGTGCTATAGCCTATTGTTTCAGGATTGGGCTAGGGGACCGAGGGTGTTGTGGGCCAAAAATTGACTGGGGCATGCCAGGGAGGTCGGGTCCATTTATTTATTCGAGGCCATTTGGGTAGTCAAACGGGCGAAATAGGCCGAACAGAGAATTTTTTAGCTAAATCGGTGTGCTATAGCCCAAGGTTTTGGGGGTAGGCCCGGGGTCTCGGGGTGGCGTGGGCCAAAAATTGATAGGGGTATGCCATAGAAGTTGGGGATCATCTCAGTGTGATCCGTTTATTTATTCGAGGTCAATTGTGAGGTCAAACGGGCATAACGGTGCAAAAGGAGAATTTTTAAGCTAAATTGGTGTGCTATAGGCCTCGGTTTTGGGGGTGGGCCCGGGGTTTCGGGGGTGCTGTGGGCCAAAAATTAATCAGGGTGTGCCAGGGAAGTTGGGGATCATCACAGTATGGTCCGTTTTTTTATTTGAACCCATTTGGGTGGTCAAACAGGCAAAACGGCCGAACGGGGCATTTTCAGGCCAAATCGGTGTGCTATAGCCCATGCTTTCAGGGGTGGGCTCGGGGTTCGGGGGTACAATAGGCCAAAAATTGACTGGGACATGCCAGGGTGGTTGGGGATCATCCTAGTATGGTTTATTTATTTATTCAAGGCTATTTGGGTGGTAAAACGGGAGAAAGAGTGTGAACGGGGCATTTTCAGACCAAATTAGTGCGTTATAGCCCCCAGTTTGGGGGTAGGCTCGGGGTCCGAGGGTGCCGTAGGCCAAAAATCAACTGGGGCATGCCTGGGAGGTTGCGATCATCCCAGTATGGTCCGTTTATTTATTCAAGACCATTTGAGTAGTCAAATGGGCAAAACAACAGGAATAGGGCATTTTCAAGATAAATTGGTGTGCTATAGCCCACGGTTTCAGGGGTGGGTCGGGGTTCGGGTAGACGTGGGCCAAAAATTGACTAGGGTATACCAGGGAGGTTGGGGATCATCCCATTATGGTCTATTTAATTATTCGAGGCCATTTGGGTGGTGAAATGGGAGAAACAACATCAGCAGGGCATCTTCATGCCTATTCGGTGATCTATAGCCCATGGTTTTGGGGTGGGCACGGGGTTTGGGGGTGCCATGGAACAAAAATTGATCAAGGCGTGCCAAGGAGGTTGGGGAACATCCCAGTGTGGTCTTTTTATTTATTCAAGGCTATTTGGGTGGTCAAATGGGTGGACTGGCATGAATGAGGCATTTTTAGGCTAAATTGGTGCGCTATGGCCCACGGTTTTAAGAGTGCGCCGGGGGTTTGGGCGTCTCGCAAACCGAAAATCGACTGAGGCATGCCAGGGAGGTTGGGGATCATCCCAGTTTGGTTCGTTTATTTATAAGAGGTTATTTGTGTGGCCAAACGGGCGAAATAGCGTGAACAGGGCATTTTGGAGCCAAATCAGCATGCAATAACCCACAGTTTTGTTGGTGGGACCAGGGTCCGGGGGTGTCGTAGGCCAAAAATCAACTAGAGTGTGCCAGGGAGGTTGGGGATCATCATAGTGTGCTTCATTTATTTATTCGAGGCCATATGGGTGGTCAAACGGGTAAAACAGCTCGGAAGGGGAATTTTTAGGCCAAATCGGTATGTTATAGCCCACAGTTTTGGGGGTGGGCTCGGGTTTTGGGGTGTCGTGGGTCAAAAATTAATCGGGGTGTGCCAGGGAGGTTAAACAAATGAGTAGTTTTCAATCCAAATCTGTGTGCTATAGGCTCCAATTTTGGGGGTAGGCTAGGTGTTCGAGGATGCCGTAGACTGAAAATCGATCGGCGCGTGCCAGGGAAGTTGGGGATTATCCAAGTATGGTTCGTTTATTTAATATAGGCCATTTGGGAGTTCAAACGGGTAAAATAGCATGAACAGGGTATTTTCGGGCTAAATCGGCGAGCTATAGCCCACTTTTTCGCAGTTGGGCCATGGGACCGGAGGTGCCGTAGGCCAAAAATTGATTGGGGCATGCCAGTGAGGTTGGAGATCATCCCAATATGGTTCGTTTATTTATTCAAGGCCATTTGGGTGGTCAAACGGGCAATGCAGCGCAAACAAGGCATTTTTGAGCCATATCGGTGTACTATAGCAATCGGTTTTGGTGGTGGGCCAGGGGACCGGGGATACCGTGGCCCATAAATTGATCGAGCATGCTAGGAAGGTTGGGGATCATCCCAATGTGGTCCGTTTATTTATTCGAGGCTACTTGGGTGGTCAAACAGGCAAAATGGCACGAACGGGGCATTTTCAGGCTAAATCGATGTGATATAGCCTACTATTTCAGGATTGGGCTAGGGGACTGGGGGTGCTGTGTTCCAAAATTCAATCGAGGCAAGCCACGGAGGTTGGGGATCATCCCAGTGTCATCCGTTTATTTATTTAAGGACATTTGGGTGGTCAAACAAGCCAAACAACGCGAATGGAGAAGTTTCAAGCTAAATCAATGTGCTATAGCCCACGGTTTCGGGGGTAGGCTTGGGGTTCGAGGGTTTCATTTGCCAAAAAATTGATCGAGGCGTGCCAGAGAGGCTGGGGATCATCCCAGAGTGGTCTATTTATTTATTCTATCAAAATTGTGAGGTCAAATAGGCATAATGGAGCAAAAAGGGCATTTTTGAGCCAAATTAGTGTGCTATAGCCCACGATTTTGGGGGTGGGCCTGGGGTCCAGGGGTGCTGTGGGCCGAAAATCAAACGGGGCATGCCAGTAGTGTTGGAGATCATCCCAGCTTTGTCCGTTTATTTATTCCAAATCATTTGGGTGGTCAAATAGGCAAAACGACTGAACGGGGTATTATCGGGCCAAATCGAAGTGCTATAGACCATGGTTTTGGGGTGGGCTCGGGGTCCAGGGGTACAGTTGTCCAAAAATTAACCAGGATCTGGTCGGGAGATTAGGGATCTTCCCTGTGTGGTCTATTTATTTATTCGAGGCTATTTGGGTGGTAAAATGGGTTAAACAGTGTGAATGGGGCATTTTCAGGCAAAATCAGTGTGCTTAGCCAACGGTTTTAGGGCTAGGCCCGGGGTCCGAGGAGGCCATGGACCAAAAATCGATCAGGGTGTGCCAGGGAAGTTATGGATATCCCAATATTATCCGTTTATTTGTTTGAGGCCATTTGGTTGGTCAAACGGGTGAAACAGCGCGAACTGGGCATTTTCAGGCCAAATCGGTATGCTATAGCCCACGTTTTGGTATGTGGGCCAGGGGATCAGGGGTCCCATGGGCCATAAATTGACCGGGGCATGCCAGGGAGGTTGGGGATCTTTCGAGTGTGGTCCGTTTATTTATTCAAAGCCATTTAGGTTGTTAAATGGGTGAAACATCACAAATGGGGCATTTTCAGGCCAATTCGGTGTGCTATAGACCACGATTTTGGGTGTAGGCCCGGGGTCCAGGGGTGCCGTGGGCAAAAAATCGACCAGAGCATGCCAGGGTGGTTGGGGATCATTCTAATATGGTCCGTTTATTTATTCGAGACCATTTGGGTAGTCAAACGGCTAAAACAGCGAGTACAAGGCATTTTTGGGCGAAATTGGTGTCCTATAGCCCACGGTTTTGGGGGTGGGCCAGGGGTCCTGGGGTGTCATTGGCTGAACATCAATTGGGGCATGCCAGGGAGGTTGGGGATCGTTCCAGTATGGTCTGTTTATTTATTCGTCACCATTTGGGTGGTCAAACGGTCAAAACAGCTTGAGTAGCGCATTTTCAGGCCTAATCGGTGATCTGTAGCCCACGATTTGGGGGTGGCCTTGAGGTCCGAGGGTGCTGTAGGCCAAAAATCGATCGTGGAATGGCAGAAAGGTTGGGGATCATCCCAGTGTGGTCCAAATAGTGGGAACGGGGCATTTTAGAGCAAAATCGGTGTGTTATAGCCCACGTTTTTAGGGGTGGGCCTGGGGTCTGGGGTGTTGTGGGCTAAAAATTGATCGGGGCATGCCAGGTAGGTTGGATATCATCCTACAGTTGTTCGTTTCTTTATTTGAGGCCATTTAGGTGTTTAAACGGGCAAAACAGTGTGAACGAGGCACTTTTGGGCCAAATCAGTGTGCTAAAGCCCATAGTTTTAGGGTGGGCCCGTGGTTCAGGGGTAATATGGGATGAAAATTGATCGGGGAGTGCTAGGGAGGCTGGGGATCATCCCAGTATGGTACATTTATTTATTCGAGGCTATTTGGGTGGTCAAATGGGAGAAACATCGTGAATTGGGCATTTTGGGTTAAATTGGTGTGCTATAGCTCATGATTTTGGGGGTGAGTTTAGGGTTTGGGGGTGTCGTATGCCAAAAATTGATCGAGGCATGCAAGGGAGTTTAGTGATCATCGCAGTGAGGTCCGTTTATTTATTCGAGGCTATTTATGGGGCCAAATGGGTGAAACAGCGTGAACGAAGCATTTTTGGGCCGAATCTGCGTGCAATAACCCACGGTGTTGGGGGTGGGACTGGGGTCTAGAGGTGCTGTGGGCCAAAAAATGACTGGGGTATGCCAAGGAGGTTTGGGATCATCTCAGTGTGCTCCATTTATTTATTTGATACTATTTGGATGGTCAAACGGGCAAAACGACGTGAACGGGGCATTTTTAGGCCAAATCAGTGTGCTATAGCCCACGGTTTCGGGTGTGAGCCTGGGGGCCAAGGGTGTCATAGGTCAAAAATCAACTGGGGTGTGCCTAATAGGTTAGGGATCATCTTAGTATGGTCCGTTTCTTTATTCGAGGCCATGTAGGTGTTCAAACGGGCGAAAGAGGGCGAACGAGGTATTTTCGGCCAAATCAGTGTGCTATAGCCCCTCAGTTTTGGGGGTAGGCTCGGGGTTTGGGGGTGTTGTTGGCTGAAAATCTACCAAGGCATGCCAGGGAGGTTGGGGATCATCCCAGTATGGTCCACTTTTTTATTCGAAGCCATTTGGGTGGTCAAATGGGAGAAACGGCACAAACAGGGCATTTTTCGGGCAAAATCGATGTACTATAGCCCACTGTTTTGGGGTTGGGCTATAGGACCAGAGGTGCCGTGGGCCAAAAATTGATCGAGGCATGCCAGGGAGGTTGGGTATTATTCTAGTGTGTTCCATTTATTCATTCGAGGCCATTTGGGTTGTCAAACAGGCGAAGCAGCGTGAACTAGGCATTTTGGGTTAAATCGATTTTCTATAGCCCACGGTTTTGGGTGTGGCCCGATGTTCGAGGGGGTCGTAGGCTTAAAATCAACCGCGATATGATAGGGAGGTTGGGGATCGTCCCAGTGTGGTTCGTTTATTTATTTGAGGCCATTTCGGTAGTTAAAGGGGCGAAACGATACGAACGGGGCATGTTTTTGCCAAATCGTTATGCTATAGCCCACTGTTTCAGGTTGAGCCAGGGGACCGGGGGTGCTATGGGCGAAAAATCAACCGGGTTATGCCAGGGAGGTTGGGTATCATTTAGTGTGGTCCGTTTATTTATTCGAAGCTATTTGGTTGGCCAAACAGGCAAAAATGTGTGAACGACACATTTTCGGGCCAAATCGGTGTGCTATAGCCTATGGTTTAGGGGATGGACGGGTGGATTGAGAGTGTTGTGGGCAAAAAATCAACCGAGGAGTGACAGGGAGGTTAGGGATCATCTCAGTGTGGTCCGTTTATTTATTCAAGGCCATTCGTATGGTCAAACAGGCAAAATAACATAAATGGGGCATTTTCGGGCCAAATCGGTGCACTATAGACCACGGTTTTGGGGGTGAGCACGGAGTCCGGGGGTGTTGTAGGTCGAAAATTGATAATGGTATACCAGGGTGGTTGAGGATCATTTCAGTATGGTCTGTTTATTTATACGAGGCCATTTATGTGATCAAACGGGTGAACAGCGTGAACGGGGCATTTTTGGGCCAAATCAGTGTGCTATAGCCCACGGTTTTGGTGGTAGACTAGGGGTTCAAGGGTTCCGTGGGTCAAATATCAATCGACGCGTGCTATAGGAGGTTAGGGATCGTCCCATTGTGGTCCGTTTATTTATTAGAGGTCATTTGGGTGGTCAAACTTGCAAAACGACACGAACGGGGCATTTAAAGGCTAAGTCGCTGTGCTATAGCCTACTGTTTCGGGATTAGGCTAGGGGACCGAGGGTGATATGGGCCTAAAATCGATTGGGTTATTCCAGGGAGGTTGGGGATCATCCCAGAGTGATCCGTTTATTTATTCAAGGCCATTTGGATGGTCAAACGGGCGAAACAACGCGAACGGAGAATTTTTGGGCTAAATTGGTATGCTATAGCCCAAGGTTTCAGGGGTAGGCCCGGGGTCCGGAGGTGCCGTGGGCTAAAAATTGACTGGGGCATGCCAAAAGGGTTAGGGATTGTCTCAGTGTGGTCCATTTATTTATTCGAGGCCAATTGTGAGGTCAAACGGGCGTAACAGCACATAAGGGCTATTTTGTAGCAAAATCGGTGTGCTATAGCCCACAGTTTTGGGGGTAGGCCTGGGGTCCGAGGGTGTCGTGGGCCAAAAATTGATTGGGGCATGCCAGGGAAGTTGAGAATAGTCCCGGTGTGGTCCGTTTATTTAGTAGAAGCCATTTAGGAGGTCAAATGGGAAAAACGGCCAAAAAGGGCATTTTCTGGCCAAATCAGTGTGCTATAGCCCATGGTTTTGGGGGTGGGCCAGGGTCCGGGGGTACAGTGGGCCAAAAATTTATTGGGGCGAGCCAGGGAGGTTGGGTATGGTCCCAGCATGGTTCGTTTATTTATTTAAGGCCGTTTGGGTGGTAAAACGGGCAAACGGTAACGGGGCATTTTCATACCAAATCAGTGTCCTATAGCCCACTATTTTGGGGGTAGGCCCGGGGTCTGTGGGTGCCATAGGCGAAAAATCGACCGAGTCATGCCATAAAGGTTGGGGATCATCTCAGTATGGTCCGTTTGTTTATTCGAGACCATTTGGGTGGTCAAACAGGAAAAACAATGGGAACAGGGAATTTTCGAGACAAATCAGTGTGCTATAGCCCACGGATTCAGGGGTGGGCTGGGGTCCGGGTATGCCGTGGGCTGAAAATCGACTGGGGCATACCAGGGAGGTTGGGGATCATCCCAGTATAGTCTATTTATTTATTTGAGGCCATTTGGGTTGTCAAACAGACGAAACAGCATGAGCTGGGTATTTTTAGGCCAAATCGGTGTGTTATAGCCCACGGTTTTGTGGGTGGGCTCGGGTTCCAAGGGTGTCATGGGTTAAAAATTGACCTAGGTGTGCCAGGGAGGTTTAACAAATGTGGAGTTTTCAAGCTAAATTAGTGTGCTATAGGCATCGATTTTAGGGGTAGGCTTGGGGATCGGGGGTTCCGTAGGCTGAAAATCGATTGGGGCATCCTAGGGAGGTTGGGGATTATCCCAATATGGTCCGTCTATTTAATCAAGGCTATTTGGGTGGTCAAATGGGTAAAACCGCTTAAACAAGGTATTTTCAGGCCAAATCGGTAATCTATAGTCCACTTTTTTGGGGTTGTGCCAGGGAAAAGGGGGTGCCATGGGTCGAAAATCGATCGAGGCATGCCAGGGAGGTTGGGGATCATCCCAGTATGGTTTGTTTATTTATTCAAGGCCATTTGGGTGGTCAAACGGGCGAAGCAGCACAAACAAGGCATTTTTAGGCTAAATCGGTGTGCTATAGCCAACGGTGTTGGGGGTGGGCTAGGGGATCGGGGGTACCGTGGCCCATAAATCAACAGAGGCTTGCCAGGGAGGTTGGGTGTCATTCCAGTATGGTCTGTTTATTTATTCGAGGCCATTTGGGTGGTCGAACGGGCAAAACAGTGCGAATGGGGCATTTTCAGGCTAAATCAGTGTGTTATAGCCTACTGTTTTGGGATTGGGCTAGGGGACCAGGGTTGCTATGTGCCGAAATGGACCGGGGCAAGCCAGGGAGGTTGGGGATCGTCCCACTGTGGTCCGTTTAATTATTTGAGGCCATTTGGATGGTCAAACGGGAAAAACAGCGCGAATGGGGAATTTTTGGGCCAAATCAGTGTGCTATAACACATTTTTGATGCCAACGGTTTTGGGGGTGGGCTCGGGGTCTGGGGTGCCGTTGGTCAAAAATCAATCGGGGCATGCTAGGGATGTTGGGTATCATCTCAGTGTTATCCATTTATTTATTCAAAATCATTTGGGTGGTAAAACAAGTAAAATGGCTGAACGGGGTATTTTCAGGCCAAATCGGTGTGCTATAGACCATGGTTTTGGGGTGGGCTCGGGGTCTGGGGGTGCGGTAGGCCAAAAATCGACCAAGATGTGCCAGGGAGATTTGAGATCTTTCCCGTGTGGTCTATTTATTTATTTGAGGTCATTTCGGTGGTAAAATGGGCAAAACAATGTGAATGGGGCATTTTTGGGCCATATCAGTGTGCTATAGCCTACGGTTTTGGGGGTAGGCCCGGGGTCTGAGGGGACTGTAGGCCAAAAATTAATTGAGGTGTGCCAGGGAGGTTGGGGATCATCCTAATGTGGTCTGTTTATTTATTCAAGGCTATTTGGTTGGTAAAACGGGCAAAACAGCACAAATGGGGCATTTTTGGGCCAAATCGGTATGCTATAGCCTACTGTTTCGAGGTTGGGCAGGGGACCGGGGGTGCCGTGGGCCATAAATTGATTGGGGCATGGCAGGGAGGTTGTGTATCTTCCCAGTTTGGTCTGTTTATTTATTCGAGGCCATTTGGGTGGTCTAATCGGCAAACATCGCGAATGCACACATTTTTGGGCCAAATCGGTGTGCTATAGCCCATGATTTTGTGGGTGGACCAGGGGTTTGAGTACCGTTTGCGAAAAATTGACCCAGGCATGCCAGAGAGATTGGGGATCATCCCATTGTGATCTGTTTAATTATTCAAGACCATTTGGTGAGCAAACAGGCAAAATAGCACAAAGGGGTGTTTTCGGGCTAAATCGGCGTGCTTTAGCCCATTGTTTTATGGGTGGGCTATAGGTATGGGGGTTCCATGGGCCAAAAATTAACCGGGGCATGCCATGGAGGTTGGGGATTATCCCAGTATGGTCCGTTTATTTATTCGAGGCTATTTGGGTGATCAAAAGGGCGAAACGGCACGAACGGGGCATTTTTGGGCTGAATCGATGTGCTACAGCCAATGGTTTTGGGGGTGGGCCCGAGGATCGGGGGTGCCGTTTACTGAAAATAGATCAGGATATGCTAGGGAGATTGGGGATCATCCTAATGTGGTCTATTTTTTATTCCAGTCTATTTAGGTGGTCAAACAGGCGAAACTGCACGAATGAGGCATTTTCAGACCAAATCATTGTACTATAGCCCTCAATTTTAGGGGTGGGCCTGGGGTTCGGGGTTACCAGGGGTTAAAAATTGACAGAGGTGTGCCAGGGAGGTTGGGGATCATCCCAGTGAGGTCCGTTTATTTTTTAGAGGCCATTTGGATGGTCAAACGGGTGAAATGGCATGAACGAGGCATTTTCGGGCTAAATTTGTGTGCTATAGCCTACAGTTTTATGGATGGACCCGGGATCCGGGGGTTCCGTGCATCAAAAATTCATCGAGATATGCCAGGGAGGTTGGGGATCATCCCAATATAGTTTATTTATTTAATTGAGGCTATTTGTGTGGTCAAACGGGCGAAACGGCATGAACGGGACATTTTCAGGCCAAATCAATGTGCTATAGCCTACGGTTTCAGGGGAGGGACTGGGGTCCAGTGGTTTCGTGGGACAAAAATCGATCGGGGTATGCCAAGGAAGTTATGGATCACCCCAGTGTAATTTTTTTATTTATTCGATGCCATTTGGGTGGAAAAAAGGCTAAAACAATGTGAACGTGGTATTTCTAGCCCAAATCGGTTTGCTATAGCCCACGGTTTTGGGTGTGGGATTGGGATCCGGGGGTGTAGTGGGCCGAAAATCAACCGGGACATGCCAGGGAGTTTGGGGATCATCCCAGTATGGTCCTTTTATTTATTCGAGGCCATTTGTATGGTCAAACAAGCGAAACAGTGCGAATAGGGCATTTTCAGGCTAAATCGGTGTGCTATAGGCCACAGTTTAGGGGGTGGGATTGTGGTTCGGTAGCCGTGGGGTAAAAATTATCTGGGGCATGCTAGGAAGGTTGGGGATCATCCCAGCATAGTTTTTTTATTTATTCGAGGCCATTGGATGGTCAAACGGGCTAAACGGTACGAACGGGTCATTTTTAGGCCAAATTGGTGTGGTATAGCCACTTTTTTGGGGGTGGGCTCGGGGTTCGGGGGTGTCGTAGGCCAAACATTGATCGAGGCTTGCCTGAGATATTGAAGATCGACCCAGTGTGGTCCTCTTATTTATTTGAGGCCATTTAGATGGTCAAACAGGCAAAACGACGCGAATGGGCCATTTTCGGACCAAATCAGTGGCTATAGCACGTAGTAATTGGGGTGGGCCTGGGGTTCGGGGGTGCTGTTGGCTGAAAATCGACTGGGGCATGCTAGGGAAGTTGGGTATCATTATAGTGTGGTCCGTTTATTTATTCGAGGATATTTGGGTGGTCAAACGGGAGAAACGGCGCGAACATTGCATTTTCAGGCTAAATCGGTATGCTATAGCCCACTGTTTTGGGGTAGGGCCAGGGCACCGAAGGTGCCGTGAGCCAAAAATTGACCGGGGCATACCAGGGAGGTTGGGGATCATCCCTGGGTGGTCCATTTATTTATTCGAGGCTATTTGGGTGGTCAAAAGGGAGAAACGACGCAAACAGGGAATTTTTAGGCTAAATCGATGTGCTATAGCCCACGATTTTGGGGGTAGGCCAGAGGTTCGGGGGTGCAGTGTACTAAAAATCTATCGTGGCATGCTAATGAGGTTAGGGATCATCCCAGTGTGGTTCGTTTATTTATTTGAGGGCATTTTGGTGGTCAAACAGGTGAAACAGCATGAACGTGGCATTTTTTTGGCCCAATCATTGTTCTATATCCCTCAGTTTTGGGGGTAGGCCCGGGGTTCGGGGATGCCGTTGGTAAAAAATTGATCGAGGCATGACAGAAAGGTTGGGGATCAACTTAGTATGGTCTATTTATTTATTCGAGGCCATTTGGATGGTCAAACAGGTGAAACCGAGCGAACGGGGCATTATCGAGCCAAATTGGTGTGCTATAGCCTACAGTTTTGGGGCTGAACTTGGTATCTGGGGGTTCCATGTGCCAAAAATCAATCAAGACATGCCATGGATCTAGGAGATCATCAAAGTGTTGTCCTTTTATTTATTCGAGGCCATTTGTGTGGTCAAACGGGCGAAACAATGCAAACGGGGCATTTTTAGGCCAAATCGGTGTGCTATAGCCCACGGTTTTGGGGGTGGGACCAGGATATAGCGGTGCCATCGGACAAAAATCGAGCGGGGCATGGCAGGGAGGTTGGGGATCATCCCAGTGTGGTCTGTTTATTTATTCGATGCCATTTGCCTGGTCAAAAGAGCAAAACAGAGGGAACAGGGCATTTTCATGCCAAATTGGTGTGCTATAGCCCACGATTTTTGGTGTGGGCTGGGGTTCGGGGGTCTCGTTGGCTAAAAATCGACCGGGGCTTACTAGGGGGTAGGGATCATCCCATTGTGGTTCATTTATTTATTCGAGGCCATTTATAAGGTCAAATGGGTAAAACAGCGTGAACGGGGCATTTTCAAGTTAAATCGGTGGGTTATAGCCAACGGTTTTGGGGGTGGACCCAGGGTTTAGTGGTCCATGAGCCAAAAATTAACTAGGGTATGCTAGAAAGTTTGGGGATTATCCTAATGTGGTCCGTTTATTTATTCAGGGCCATTTGGGTGGTCAAACGGACGAAACAGTGCGACCGGGGCAATTTTGGGCCAAATCGGTGTGCTATAGCCCACGGTTTTAGGGCTGGGCCTGAGGTCCAACCCAGTATGGTTCGTTTATTTATTCTATGCCATTTGGGTGGTTATACGGGCAAAACGGCGCGAATAGGGTATTTTCAAGCCAAATCGATGTGCTATAGCCCATGATTTCAAGGGTTGGGCCCAGGGTTCGGGAGTGTCGTGGGCTAAAAATTGACTGGGGCATGCTAGAGAGGTTGGGGATCATCCCAGTCTGGTTTGTTTATTTATTCGAGCCCATTTGGGAGGCTAAACGAGCGAAATGGCATGAATGAGGCATTTTTCCACAAAATTAGTTTGCTATAGCACACGTTTTTGGGGGTTGGCCCAATGTCCGAGGGTGCTGTGAGCCAAAAATTGACCGGGGCATGCCAGGGAGGTTGGGTATCATCCCAGTATGGTCTGATTATTTATTTAAGGCCATTTGGGTGGTCAAACATGCAAAATAGCGCAAACAGAGCATTTTCGAGTTGAATCGGTGTGCTACAGCCCACGGTTTTGGGGGTGGGCCCGAGGTCCGGGGGTGTCGTGGATTGAAAATTGACCGGGGCATGCCAGGGAGCTGGGGATCATTCCAGTGTGGTCCATTTATTTATTCAAGGCTATTTGGGTGGTTAAATAGGTAAAACGGTGTGAACTGGGCATTTTCAGGCTAAATCGGTGTGCTATGGCCTACAGTTTTGGAGGTGGGCTCGGGGTTCGGGGGCGTCGTAGGCCAAAAATTGATCGGCACATGCCAGGGAGTTTGAGGATTATCCCATTGTGGTCCGTTAAATTATTCGAGGCCATTTGGGTGATCAAACGAGCAAAACGGCATGAACGGGGCATTTTTTGACCAAATTGGTATACTATAGCCTGTGGTTTTAGGGGTGGGCCCGGGATCCAGGGGTGTCGTGGGCTGAAAATCGACCAAGGCATGCCAGGGAGGTTGGGGATCATCCCAGTGTGGTCTGTTTTTTTATTCGAGGCCATTTGTTTGTTCAAACGAGAAAAAAAGTATGAACGAGGCGTTTTCGGGCCAAATCAGTGTGCAATAGCCTACGGTTTCAGGGATGAACATGAGGTTCGGGGGTAACATAGGTCAAAAATTGACCAGGGCATACTAGGGATGTTAGGGATCATCTCAATGTGGTCCGTTAATTTATTCGAGGCAATTTGGGTGGCAAACGGGCAAAACGACGCAAATGGGGTGTTTTCGGGCCAAATCGGTGTACTGTGGCCCATGGATTTAGGGGTGGGCCCGGGGTCTGAGGGTGTCATAGGCCAAAAATTGATCGAGGCATGCTAGGAATATTCGGCATCGTGCCAGTGTGGTCCGTTTATTTATTCAAGGCTATTTGGGTGGTCAAACGGGTGAAACGACGCGAACGGAGTATTTTCAAGCCAAAAAATAGGTGAAACAGCATGAGCGATGCATTTTTGAGCTAAATCAATGAGCTATAGGCCACAATTTTAGGGGTGGACCTAGGCTTCGGGGGTGCCGTGGGCCAAAAATCAATCGGAGCATGCCAGGGAGGTTGGGGATCATCCCAGTGTGGTCCGTTTCTTTATTCAAGGTCATTTGGGTATTCAAATGGGCGAAATAGAATGAACGGGGCATTTTCAAGCTAATTAGGTTTGCTATAGCCCACAGTTTCGGGGATTGGCCCGGGGTCTGAGGGTAATGTAGGCCAAAAATCAATCGAAGTTTGCTAGGGAGGTTAGGGATCATCCTACTGTGGTCCATTAAATTATTCGAGGCCATTTGGGTGGTCAAACGAGAGAAACGGCGTGAATGGAGTGTTTTAGGCCTAATTGGTGTGCTATGGCCCACGGCTTCAGGGGTGGGTCCGGGGGTGTCATGGGCTAAAAATTGACCGAGGAATGCCAGGGAGGTTGGGGATCATCTCACTATGGTTCATTTATTTATTCGTAGCTATTTGTGTAGCCAAATGGATGAAACAGTGTGAATGGGGCATTTTCCAGCTAAATTAGTGTGCTATAGCCTACGGTTTTGGGGGTGGGCCTGGGGTCCGGGGGTGTTGTGGGCCAATAATTGACCAGGGCGTGCTAGGGAGGTTAGGGATCATCTCAGTGTGGTCCGTTTATTTATTATAGGCCATTTGTATGGTCAAACATTCGAAACAGCGCGAACAGGGCATTTTCAGACAAAATTAGTGCGCTATAGCCCATTGTTTTGGGGGTGGGCCTGGGGTTTGGGGGTGCCATAGGCTAAAAATTGACCGGGGTATGCTGGGGAGGTTGGGGATCATCCCAGTGTGTTTCCTTTATTTATTCAAAGCAATTTTAGTGATCAAACAGGCAAAATGGAATGAACGGGGCATTTTAGGGCCAAATCGATGCTATAGCCCATAGTTTTGGGGGTGGGCCCAGGGTTTGGGGTGTCGTGGGCCAAAAATCGATTGAGGAATTCTTGGGATATTGGGAATCAACCCAGTGTTGTCCGCTTATTTATTATAGGCCATTTGAGTGGTCAAACAGGCAAAACGACACGAACGGGGCATTTTTGGGCCAAATTGGTGTGCTATAGGAGACGGTTCCAGGGGTAGGCCCGGGGTCCAGGGGTAGGCCCGGGGTCCGGGGGTACCGTTAGCCAAAAATCATCCAGGGTATGCCAGGAAGGTAGGATATCATCCCAGTATGGTCTGTTTATTTATTCGAGGCTATTTAGGTGGTCAAACGGGCAAAACAGCACAAAATAAGGCTTTTTTAGGCCAAATTGATGTGCTATGGCCTACAATTTTTGGGTGGGCTCGGGGGTGCAATGGGCTAAAAATCAACCGACCCATGCCAGGGAGGTTAGGTATCATCCCAGTGTGATCTATTTATTTATTTGAGGCCATTTGGGTGGTTAAACAGGCAAAACAGCATGTACGGGGTGTTTCGGGCCAAATCGGTATGCTCTAGCCCATGGTTTTGGGGGTGGGCCTGGGGTTTGGGGGTGCTATAGGAAAAAATCGATCGAAGCATGACAGGGAGGTTAGGGATCATCCTAGTTTGATCCATTTATTTATTCGAGGCCATTTGGGAGGTCAAACGGGCGAAATGACACGAACGGGACATTTTTAAGCAAAATCAGTGGGTCCGGGGTTCTGTGGGCTAAAAATCAACCGAGGCATGTCAGGGAGGTTGGGGATCATCCATTGTGGTTCGTTTATTTAGTCGAGACCATTTGGGAGGTCAAACGGGCAAAACGGTGTTTAACGGGCATTTTCAGGACAAATCAGTGTGCTATAGCCTACGATTTTAGGGGTAGGCCTGGGGTTCGAGGGTGCCGTGGGCTGAAAATCGACTGAGGCATGCCAGGGAGTTTGCGTATCTTCCTACTATGGTCCATTTATTTATTCAAAGCAATTTGTGCGTTCAAATGGGAGAAACAGCACGTACGGGACATTTTAAGGCCAAATCGATGTTCTATATCCCACGATTTCTGCGTTGTACTAGGTACTGGGGGTTTTGTGGGCTAAAAATTGATCGAGGTGTGCCAAGGAGGTTGGAGATTTTCCCTGTGTGGTCTATTTATTTATTCTAGGCCATTTGGGTGGTCAAATAGTTGAAATGGTGCGAACGGGGCATTTTTAGAGAAAATTGGTGTCCTATAGCCCTCGATTTTGGGGATAGGCCTGGGGTTCGGGGGTACCATGGGTCAAAAATCAACTGGGGCATGCGTGAAGGTTGGGGGTCATCCCATTATGGTCCATTTATTTATTAGAGGCCATTTAGGTGGTCAAATGAGCAAAATAGCGCGAACAGGTAATTTTTGGGCCAAATTGGTGAGCTATAGCCTATTGTTTCAGCAGTGGGCCTGGGGTTTGGGGTTGCCGTGGGAAAAAAATAGATTGGGGCATGCCAGGGAGGTTGGGATCATCCCAGTATGGTATGTTTATTTATTCGAGGCTATTTGGGTGATCAAACGGGTGAAACGGCACGAATAGGGCATTTTCAGGCCAAATCAATGAGCTATAGCCCATGGTTTTGGGGGAAGGACCAGGGTCCGGGGGCACCATGGGCCAAAAATCAACCAGGACATGTCAGGGAGGTTGGGGATCATCCCAATGTGGTTCATTTATTTATTCGAGGCCATTTGGGTGGCCAAACGGGCAAAACGGCACGAATGACGTATTTTTAAACCAAAAAACGAGCGAAATGGCATGAACGGTGAATTTTTTAGCCAAATTGATGTGTTATAGCCTATGATTTTAGGGTTGGGCTTGGGGTTCGGGGTGCGGTAGGCTCGAGATCCGGGGTGGCCATCGGCCAAAAATCGATCGGGGCATGCTAGGGAGGTTTAGGATCATCCTAGTGTTGTCTGTTTCTTTATTCTAGGCCATTTGGGTGTTTAAATGGGAGAAACAGTATGAATGGGGCATTTTTTGGACCAATCGGTATGCTATAGCCCACGATTTTAGGGGTGGGCCCAATGTCCGGGGGTAAAGTGGGCCAAAAATCAATCGAGGCGTGCTAGGGAGGTTGGGGATCATCCCAGTGTGGTCCGTTAATTTATTCGAGGCTATTTGGGTAGTCAAACGGGCAAAACAGCGCAAATGGGGGTGTTTTTAGGCCAAATCAGTGTGCTATGGCCTATGGTTTTGGTTGTAGGCCTGGGGTTTGGGGGTGCCATGGGCCAAAAATCGATCGAGGCGTGCTAGGAAGGATGAAGATCTTCCCAGTGTATTTCGTTTATTTATTCAAGGCCATTTATGTGGACAAACTGGCAAAACAGCACGAACGAGGCATTTTTAGTTCAAATCAATGTACTATAGCCAATTGTTTTGGGGGTGGAATCGAGGTTTGGGGGTACCGTGGGCGAAAAATTGATCGGGGCATGCCAGGGAGGTTGGGGATCTTCCCAGTGTGGTCTGTTTATTTATTCGAGGCCATTTGGGTGGTCAAACGGGTGAAATAATGCAAATGAGGCATTTTCGAGCCACATTGGTATGCTATATATAACCCACAATATGGGGGTGGGACCAGGGTCCAGAGGTGCCGTGGGCCAAAAATTCACTGGGGCGTGCTAGAGAGGTTAGGGATTGTCCCAATGTTCTCCATTTATTTATTTGATGCTATTTGGATGGTCAAACGGGCGAAACGGTGCAAATGCGGCATTTTTAGGCTAAATCAGTGTGCTATAGCCTACGGTTTCGGGGTTAGGCTGGGGGTTCGGGGGTATCGTGGGCTGAAAATTGACTGGGGCATGCTAGGGAGGTTGGGGATCATTCCATTGCCGTCAGTTTATTTATTCAAGGTCATTTGTGTGGTCAAACGGGTGAAATGGCATGAATGGGGCATTTTTACCCTAAATTGATATGCTATAGCCTACGAATTTGGGGGTAGGGCCGGGGTTCGGGGATGTTGTGGGATGAAAATCGACAGGGGCGTGCCAGGGAGGTTGGGGATCATCCCAGTGTGGTCCGTTTATTTATTAGAGTCTATTTGGTTGGTCAAACGGATAAAACAAGGCGACTAGGTAATTTTTGGGGCAAATCGGTGAGCCATAGCCTAATGTTTCGGGGGTGGACCCGAGGTTTGGGGGTACCATATACCAAATATAGACTGGGGCATGCTGGGTAGTTTGGAATCATCCCAGTATGGTCCATTTATCTATTCGAGGCTATTTGGGTGTTCAAATTGGTGAAATGATGCAAACAGGGCATTTTCAAGCCAAATCAGTACGCCCACAGTTTTGGGGGTAGGCCCAAGGTTCGAGGGTACCATGGGCCAAAAATCGACTAGGGCATGCCAGGGAGGTTGGGGATCATCTCAGTGTAGTCCGTTTATTTATTCGAGGCCATTTGTGTGGTCAAATGGGCAAAACAACGCGAATGGGGTATTTTTGAACCAAAAAATGGGCAAAACGGCGCGAATGGTGCATTTTCGAGCCAAGTTTATGTGCTATAGCTTACGATTTTAGAGGTAGGCTCAGGGTCTGAGGGTGCTGTGGGCCAGAGGTTCGGCGGTGTCATGGCCCAAAATGATCGGGGCATGCCTGGGAGGTTCGGGATCGTCCCAGTGTGGTTCGTTTCTTTATTTGAGGCCATTTGGGTGTCTAAACGAGCGAAACGACATTAACAGGGCATTTTTGGGATAAATCGGTGTGCTATAGCCCACGGTTTTAGGGGTGGGCCCGGCGTTCGGGGGTAAAGTGGGACAAAAATTAACCGAGGCGAGCTAGGGATGTTGAGGATCATCCAAGTATGGTTTGTTAGTTTATTCGAGGCCATTTGGGTGGTCAAGGATAAAACAACGCAAATGGGTGTTTTTAGGCCAAATCGGTGTGCTATGGCCTACGATTTTGGGGGTGGGCCTGGGGTCTGGGGGTACCGTGGGCTAAAAATCAACTGAGGCATGCCAGGGAGGTTGGTGATCTTCCCTGTGTAGTCTATTTATTTATTCAAGGCCATTTGTGTGGTTAAACGGGTGAAACGGCGCAAATGGGGTGTTTGGGGCCAAATCGGTATGCTCTAGCCCGTGGTTTTGGGGGTGCTGTGGACCAAAAATTGACCGGGGAGTGCCAGGGATGTTGGGGATCATCCTAGTGTGGTCCGTTTAGCTATTCGAGGCCATTTTGGAGGTCACACGGGCGAAATGGCATGAACGGGACATTTTCGAACAAAATCAGTGCGCTATAACCCATGGTTTTGTGGGTGGGCCTGGGGTTCTGTGGGCCAAAAATTGACCAGGGCATGTCAGGGAGGTTGGGGATCATCTAGTGTAGTCCGTTTATTTATTTGAGACCATTTGGGTGGTCAAACGGGCGAAACGAAGCAAAAGGGTTAGTTTTAGGCAAAATCAGCGTGTTATAGCGTACGATTTTGGGGGTGGGCCTGTAGTTCAAGGGTGTCGTGGGCTGAAAATCGATCGGGGCATGTCAGGGAGGTTGGGGATCGTTCTAGTATGGTCCGTTTATTTATTCAAAGCAATTTGTGTTGTCAAACGGGCGAAACGGTATGAATGGGGCATTTTAAGGTGATATTGATGTTCTATATCCCACGATTTTGGTGTGGGACTGGAGTCTAGGGGTTTTATGGGCCAACAATCGATCGGGGCATGTCAAGGAGGTTGGGATTATCCCAGTGTAGTTTGTTTATTTATTTGAGGCCATTTGGGTGGTCAAACAGGCAAAATGGTACAAACGGGGCATTTTTGCGTCAAATTGGTGTGCTACATCCCTCGATTTTAGGGATAGGCCTGGGGTTCGGGGGTGCTGTAGTTCAAAAATCAACCGGGGCATGCCAGGAAGGTTGGGGATCATCCAAGTGTGGTCCATTTATTTATTAGAGGCCATTTGGGTGGTCAAACGGGCAAAATAACGCGGATAGGGAATTTTTGGGCTAAATCAGTGAGCTATAGCCTAATGTTTCAGTAGTAGGCCCAGGGTTCGGGGGGTGCCATGGGCCAAAAATCGATTGGTGCATACCAGGAAGGTTGGGATCATCTCAGTATAGTCCGTTTATTTATTTGAGGCTATTTGGGTGATCAAACGGGTGAAACGACACGAACAGGGCATTTTCAGGCCAAATCGGTGTGCTATAGCCCACGGTTTTGGGGCGGGCCCAACCATGGACCAAAAATTGACCAGCGCATGTCAGGGAGGTTGAAGATCATCCCAGTGTGGTCCGTTTATTTATTCGAGGCCATTTGGGTGGTCAAACGGGCAAAACGGCACGAATAAGGTATTTTCGAACTAAAAAACGGGCAAAATGACGCGAACGGTACATTTTTGAGCTAAATTGATATGTTATAGCCTATGATTTTAGGGTTGGGCTCGAGGTTTGGGGTATGGTGGGCCCAAGATCTGGGGGTGCCGTTGGCCGAAAATCGATCGGGCCATGCTAGGGAGGTTGGGGATCATCCCAGTGTTGTTCGTTTCTTCATTCGAGGCCATTTGGGTAGTCAAACGGGCAAAACGGCGCGAATGGGGTGTTTTTAGGCCAAATCGGTGTGCTATGATGATCTTTTCAGTGTAGTCCATTTATTTATTCAAGGCCATTTGTGTGGACAAACTGGCAAAATGGCGCAAACGAGGCATTTTTGGGTCAAATCGGTGTACTATAGCCAACGGTTTTGGGTGTGGAACCGGGGTTCGGGGGTACCGTGGGTGAAAAATTGATCGAGGCATACCAGGAAGGTTAGGGATCATCCCTGTATGGTTGTTGTTTTTATTCGAGGCTATTTGGGTGGTAAAACGGGTGAAACGATGCAAACAGGTCATTTTCGGGTAAAATTAGTGTGCTATATATAACCTATGGTTTGGGGGTGGGACCAGGGTCCAGGGGTGCTGTTGGTCGAAAATTGACTGGGGCATGCCATAGAGGTTAGGGATTGTCCCAATGTGCTCTGTTTATTTATTCGATGCCATTTGGGTGGTCAAACGGGCGAAATAGCACAAATGGAGCATTTTTGGGCTAAATTGATGTGCTATAGCCTATGGTTTCGGGATTGGGCTGGGGGTTCGAGTGTGTCGTAGGCCGACAATCGACTAGGGCATGCTAGGGAGGTTGGGGATCATTCCATTATTGTCATTTTATTTATTCAAGGCCATTTGTGTGGTCAAACAGGCGAAACGGCGTGAATGGGGCATTTTTGGCCTAAATTGATATGTTATAGCCAACGATTTTGGGGGTAGGCTCAGGGTTCGGGGGTGCCGTGGGATAAAAATCTACCTGGGCATGCCAGGGAGGCTGGGGATCATCCCAGTATGGTCCGCCTATTTATTAGAGGCCATTTGGGTGGTCAAACAGACTAAACAGTGCGAATAGGTAATTTTTAGGGCAAATCAGTGAGCCATAGCCTAATGTTTTGGGGGTGGACCCGAGGTTCGGGGGTATCGTATTCCAAATATAGACTGGGGCATGTTGGGGAATCTGGGATCATCACAGTATGGTCCATTTATTTATTCGAGGTTATTTGGGTGGTCAAACGGGTGAAACGGTGCGAACAGGGCATTTTTAAGCCAAATTGGTGCGCCCACAGTTTTTGGGGTGGGCCCAAGGTCCAGGGATGCCATGGGCACAAAATCGACTAGGGTATGCCGGGGATGTTAGGGATCTTCTCGATGTAGTCAAACAGGCCAAGTTCGAGGCCAGTTGTGTGGTCAAACGCGTAAAATAATGCGAATGGGGTATTTTCAAACCAAAAAATGGGTGAAACGACACGAACGGTGCATTTTCATACCAAGTCGATATGCTATAGCTTATGATTTTGGAGGTAGGCTCGGGGTCCGGGGGTGCCATAGGCCCGAGGTTTGGGGGTGTCATGGCCCAAAAATTGATCGGGGCATGGCAGGGAGTTTGGGGATCATCCCAGTATGGTCCGTTTCTTTATTCGAGGGCATTTGGGTGTCTAAACGGGTGAAACAGCGTTAATGGGGCATTTTTGGAACAAATCGATGTGCTATAGCCCACGGTTTTGGGGGTGAGCCCGACGTCCAGCAGTAAAGTGGGCGAAAAATTGACTGAGGTGAGCTAGGGACGTTGGGGATCATCCAAGTATGGTTTGTTAGTTTATTCGAGGCCATTTGGGTGGTCAAACGGGCAAAATGACGGGAATAGGGTGTTTTTAGGCCAAATCGGTGTGCTATGGCCTACGGTTTTGGGGGTGGGCCAAGGGTCTGGGATGCCGTGGGCCAAAAATCAATCGAGGCATGCCAGGGAGGTTGGTGATCTACCCAGTATAGTCTATTTTTTTATTCGACGCTATTTGTGTAGTCAAACTAGTGAAACGGTGCGAATGGGGCATTTCGGGCTAAATCGGTATGCTCTAGCCCATGGTTTCGGGGTTGGCCAGGGGTCTAGGGGTGCTGTGGGCCGAAAATCGACCGGGGTAAGCCAGGGAGGTTTGGGATCGTCCTAGTGTGGTCCGTTTATTTATTCGAGGCCATTTGGGAGGTCAAACGAGAGAAATGACGCGAACGGGATATTTTCAGGCAAAATCAGTGTGCTATACCCTTGGTTTTGAGGGTGGGCTCGGGGTTCTGTGGGCCAAAAATTGATCGGGGCATATCAGGGAGGTTGAGGATCATCCAGTGTGGTCTGTTTGTTTATTCGAGACCATTTGGGTGGTCAAATGGGTGAAACGGCGTGAAAGGGGCATTTTCAGGGCAAATCAATGTGCTATAGCCTACGATTTCGGGGATAGGCCTGGGGTTCGAGGGTACCATTGGCTGAAAATTGACCTGCGTGTGCTAGGGAGGTTGGGGATCCTCCTAGTATGGTCCGTTTATTTATTCAAAGCAATTTGTGTGGTCAAACGGGCGAAACGGTGCGAACGGGGCATTTTAAGGCCAAATCAATGTTCTATATCCCACGATTTTGGCGTGGGACTAGGGACTGGGGCTTTTGTGGGCCAAAAATCAATCAGGGCATGCCAAGGAGGTTAGGGATCATCCCAGTGAGGTCTGTTTATTTATTCAAGGCCATTTGGGTGGTTAAATAGGAGAAATAGTGCGAACGGGGCATTTTTGGACAAAATTGGTGTGCTATTGCCCTCAATATTGGGGATTGGCCTGGGGTCGGGGGTGCCGTGGGTCAAAAATCAACCGGGGCATGCCAGGAAAGTTGGGGATCATTCCAGTATGGTCCATTTATTTATTAGAGGCTATTTGGGTGGTCAAAAGGGCAAAATAGTGCGAACAGGGAATTTTTGGGCCAAATCTGTGAGCTATAGCCTAATGTTTCAGCGGTGGGCTCGGGGTGCGGGGCTGCCATGGGATAAAAATTGATTGGGGTATGCTAGGAAGGTTGGGATCGTCCTAGTATGGTTCGTTTATTTAGTCGAGGTTATTTGGGTGACCAAACGGGTGAAACGGCACAAACACAAAATTTTTAGGCCAAAATCATTGCACTATAGCCCATGGTTTTGGGGGCAGGCCTGGGGTCCAGGGGTACAGTGGGCCAAAAATCGGCCAGGGCATATCAGGGAGGTTGAGGATCATCTTAGTATGGTCTGTTTATTTATTCGAGGATATTTGGGTCGTCAAACGGGCGAAATAACACTAATGAGGTATTTTCAAACTAAAAAACGAGCGAAATGGCATGAACGGTGCATTTTTGAGCCAAATCGATGTATTATAGCCTATGATTTTAGGGTTGGGCTTGGGGTATGAGGTACGGTGGGATCGAGATTCAAGGGTACCATTAGCTAAAAATCGACCGGAGCATGCTAGGGAGGTTGGGGATCATCCCAGTGTTGTCTGTTTCTTTATTCGATGCCATTTGGGTGTTTAAACAGGTGAAACAACATGAATGGGGCATTTTTTGGACCAATTGGTGTGCTATAGCCCACGGTTTTGGGGGTGGGACCAACGTCCGGGGGTAAAGTAGGCCAAAAATCGATCGAGGCATGCCAGGAAGGTTAGGGATCATCCCAGTGTGGTCCGTTAATTTATTTGAGGCCATTTGGGTAGTCAAACAGGCAAAACAGCGTGAATGGGGTGTTTCTAGGCCAAATAGGTGTGCTATGGCCCATGATTTTGGTTGTGGACCTGGGGTTTGAGAGTGCCATGGGCTGAAAATCGATCGAGGCATGTTAGGAAGGATGGAGATCTTCCCAGTGTAGTCCGTTCATTTATTCGAGGCCATTTGTGTGGACAAACTGGCAAAATGGCGCGAACAAGGCATTTTTGGGTCAAATCGGTGTATAGCCAATGGTTTTGGGGGTGGATTAGGGTTCAGGGGTGCCGTAGGCAAAAAATTGATCGGGGCATGCCAGGGAGGTTGGGGATCATCCCAGTGTGGTCCGTTTATTTATTCGATGCTATTTGGGTGGTCAAACGGTCGAAACAACGCGAATAGGGCATTTTTGGGCCAAATTGGTGTGCTATATATAACCCATGGTTTGGTGGTGGGGCCAGGGTCCAAGGGTGTTGTGGGATGAACATTGACTGGGGCTTGTCCCATTATGCTCCGTTTATTTATTTGATGCCATTTGGGTGGTCAAACGGGCAAAACGGTGCAAATGGGGCATTTTTAGGCTAAATTAGTGTGCTATAGCCTATGGTTTCGGGGTTGGGCTGGGGGTCTGGGTGTGTCATGGGCCGAGAATCGACTGGGGCATGCTAGGGAGGTTGGGGATCATTCCATTATTGTCAGTTTATTTATTCAAGGCCATTTGTGTAGTCAAATAGGAGAAACGACATGAATGGGGCATTTTTGTCCTAAATGAATATGCTATAGCCCAGGATTTTGGGGGTAGGCCCAGGGTTTAGGGGTGTTGTTCGATGAAAATAGATCGGGGCATGCCAGGGAGGTTGGGGATCATCCCAGTGTGGTCCGTTTAATTATTAGAGGCCATTTGTGTAGTCAAACGGACAAAACAGCGGGAATAGATAATTTTAGGGCAAATCGGTGAGCCATAGCCTAATGTTTTGGGGGTGCAACCGAGGTGCAGGGGTACCGTATGCCAAGTATCAACTAAGGTGTGCTGGGGAGTTTGGGATCATCCCAGTATAGTCCATTTATTTATTCAAGGCTATTTGGGTGGTCAAACGGGTGAAATGGCGTGAATAGGGCATTTTAAAGCCAAATCGGTGCGCCCACGGTTTTGGGGGTAGGCCCAAGGTTCGGGGGTGCCATGGGCCAAAAATTGACCAGGGCATGCCAGGGAGGTTGGGGATCATCTCAGTGTAGTCCGTTTATATATTTGAGGCTATTTGTGTGGTCAAACGGGCAAAACGATACAAATGGGATATTTTCGACCTAAAAAATGGGCGAAACGGCGCGAACGGTGCATTTTCGAGCCAAGTCGATATGCTATAGCTTACTATTTTGGAGGTAGGCCCGGGGTTTAGGGGTGCCGTAGGCTCGAGGTTCGGGGGTGTCCTGGCCCGAAAATATATCGAGCATGCCAGGGAGGTTAGGGATCATCCCAGTGTGGTCCATTTCTTTATTCGAGGCCATTTGGGTGTCTAAATGGGCAAAACGGCATTAATGGGACATTTTTGGGACAAATCAGTGTGCTATAGCCCACGTTTTTAGGGGGGCCGGCGTTCGGGGGTAATATGGGCCAAAAATTGACCGCGGCAAACTAGGGAGGTTGGGGATCATCCAAGTGGGGTTCGTTAGTTTATTCGAGGCTATTTGGGTGGTTAAACGGGCAAAACGGCATGAATAGGATGTTTTTAGCCCAAATCGGTGTGCTATGGCCTATGGTTTTGGGGGTGGGCCCGGGGTCTGGGGGCGCCGTGGGCCGAAAATCAATCGAGGCATGCCAGGGAGGTTGGTGATCTTCCCAGTGTAGTCCGTTTATTTAATTGAGGCCATTTATATGGACAAACAAGAAAAAAGGCACAAATGGGGCATTTTCGAGCAAAATTAATGTACTATAGCCCACAGTTTTGGGGGCAGAATTGAGGTTCGAGGGTGCTGTGGGCCGAAAATCGACCGGGGAGTGCCAGGGAGGTTGGGGATTATCCTAGTGTGGTCCGTTTATTTATTCGAGGCCATTTGGGTGGTCAAATGGGTAAAACAGCGCGAATGAGTCATTGTCGGGCCATATCATTGTGCTATAACCTACAGTTTTGGGAGTGGGACAGAGGTTCGGGGATACCGTATGCCAAAAATTAACTGGGGCATGCAAGGGAGGTTGGGGATCATCCCAGTGTGCTCTGTTTATTTATTCGATGCTATTTGGGTGGTTAAACGGGTGAAACGGTGGTAACAGGGCATTTTCAAGCTAAATTGGTGTGCTATAACCCATGGTTTCGGGGGTGGGCCGAGGATCCGGGTGTTTCGTGGGACAAAAATTGATTGGGGCATGCTAGGGAGGTTTAGGATCGTCCCAGTGTGGTCAGTTTATTTATTTGAGGCCATTTGTGTGGTCAAATAGGCAAAACGGCGTGAATGAGACATTTTTGGCCTAAATTGGTATGCTATAGCCCACAGTTTCGGGGGTGGGCCTTGGGTTCGGGGGTTCCGTTGGCTGAAAATTGACTGGGGCATGCCAGGGAGGTTGAAGATCATCCCAGTATTGTTCATTTATTTATTCGAGGCCACTTGGGTGGTCAAATGGGAAAAATGGTGTAAACGGGGAATTTTTGGGCCAAATCGGAGGGTCCAGGGGTTTCATGGACCAAAAATTGATTGGGGCATGTCAAGGTGGTTAAGGATCGTCCCAGTGTGGTCCGTTTATTTATTCGAGGCTATTTAGGGAATCAAACGGGCAAAACGATGCAAATGGGGAATTTTCGGGCCAAATCGGTGTTCAATAGTCCACATTTTTGGGGGTGGGCTGGGGTCCGGGGGTTTTGTGGGCCAAAAATTGACTGAGCCGTGGACCATTTAGTTAATCGAGGCTATTTGGGTGGTCAATCATGGGAAATAGTGCAAACGGAGTATTTTCAGGCTAAATCGGTGTGCTATAGCCTGTGATTTTGGGGGTGGTCCTGAGGTTCAGCGGTGTCATAGGCTGAATATCGACCGGGGCGTGCCAGGGAGATTGGTAATCATGCGAGGTCCATTTATTTATTCAAGGCCATTTGGGTGGTCAAACAGGCAAAACAGCGAGAATGGGTCATTTTTGGGCTAAATTGGTGTGGTATATCCCATAGTTTTAGGGGTGGGCTCAATGTTTGGGCATGTTGTAGGCCAAAAATCGACCGGGGCATGCCATGGAGGTTGGAGATTGTCCCAGCGTGGTCCGTTTATTTATAATAGGCCATTTGGGTGGTCAAATGGGCAAAATATCGGTGTGTTATAACCCATGGTTTTGGGGGTGGACTCGGGGTATGGGGGTGTGGTGCGTCAATAATCGATCAGGGCGTACCAAGGAAGCTGAGGATCATCCCAGTATAGTCCGTTTATTTATTCGAGGCCATTTGGGTGGTGAAATAGGCAAAACAGTGCGAATGGGGAATATTTGGGCAAAATTGGTGTGCTATATCCCATGGTTTCAGGGGTGGGCTCGAGGTCCGGGGATGCGATTATCTAAAAATTGATATAGCCATGCCAGGGAGGTTGGGGACATCCCAGTGTTGTCCGTTTAATCATTCGAGTCCATTTAGGTGGTCAAACGGGCAAAACGGCGCTAATAGGGCATTTTTGGTCCAAATCGGTGTGCTATAGCCCACAGTATCAAGGATAGGCTCGGGGTACGAGGCTTCCATGGGCTAAAAATTGAATGAGGTGTGCCATGGAGGTTGGGGATCTCCCCAGTGTATTCCATTTATTTATTCGAGGCCATTTGAGTAGTCAATCGGGTGAAACGGCGTGAACGGGACATTTTTGAGCTAAATCGGTGTGCTATGGCCCACGGTTTCGTGGGTGGATCAGAGTTCCGGGGGTTACGTGGGCTGAAAATTGACTGAGGTATGCCAGGGAGGTTGGGGATCATCCTAGTGCGGTTCGTTTATTTTTTTCAAGGCCATTTGGGTGGTCAAACAGGCAAAACGGCCCAAACAGGGCATTTTTGGGCTAAATCGGTGCGCTATAGCCTACGGTTTTAGGGTTGCGCCCGGGGTCTAGGGCTGTCGTGGGCTAAAAAATGTTCGGGGCGTGCCAGGGAGGTTGGGGATCATCCCAGTGTAGTTCGTTTATTGGGTTGAAAAATGATCGAGGCGTGCTAGGGAGGTTCGGAGTTATCCCAGTGGTTCGTTTATTTATTCTTGGCTATTTGGGTGGTCAAACGGGCGAAACGGCGCAAACGGGGCTTTTTGGGGCCAAATTGGTGTGCTATAGCTCATGGTTTTGGGGGTGGGCCCGGGGTCTAGGGATGTCGTAGGCTGAAAAACAACCGGGGTGTGCAAGGAAGATTCGGTATCATTCCAGTATGGTTCATTTATTTATTCGAGTCCATTGGGGTTGTCAAACGGGCAAAACGGTGCGAATTGGGCATTTTTAGGCCAAATCGGTGTGCTATAACTAACGGTTTAGGGGGTGGGCCTGGGGTTCAGGGGTGCCGAGGGCTGAAAATCAATCAAGGCATGCCAGGGAGGTTGAAGATCATCACAGTGTGGTCCATTTATTTATTCGAGTCCATTTGGGTGGTCAAACGGGTGAAACGGCATGATCGAGGCCTTTTTGGGCTAAATCGGTGTGCTATAACCCACGGTTTTAGGTGTGGGCCCAGGATCCAGGGGGCCGTGGGTTAAAAATCAACCGGGGCATGCTAGGGAGGTTGGGGATCATCCTAATATGGTCCGTTTATTTATTCGAGGATAATTGTTTGGTCAAACGGGCGAAACGATGTAAATGAGGAGTTTTTAGGCCAAATAAGTGTGCTATGACCTACGATTTTGGGGGCGGGCCCAGGGTCCAGGGGTGCCGTAGGCCAAAAATCAACCGACGCGTGCCAGGGAGGTTGGTGATCTTCCTAATATAGTAGGTTTATTTATTCGGGGCCATTTGTGAGGACAAACGAGAAAAACAGCACAAACGGGGCATTTTTGGGCTAAATTGATGTACTACAGCCCACGATTTTGGGGGTGGAACCAAGGTCTGGGCGTGCCGTGGGCAAAAAATTAATTGGGTCATGCCAGAGAGGTTGGGGATCATTCCAGTATGGTCCGCTTATTTATTCGAGGCCATTTGTATGGTCAAACGGGTAAAACGGCGCGAATAAGTCATTATCGGGCCATATTAGTGTGCTATAACCCACGGTTTTGGGAGTGGGATCGGGGTTTGGGGGTGTCGTGTACCAAAAATTGACTGGGGCATGCAAGGGAGGTTAGGGATCATCCCAGTGTGATCTTTTTATTTATTCGATACCATTTGGGTGGTCAAACGGGTGAAATGGCACAAACGGGGCATTTTCAGGCTAAATCGGTGTGCTGTAGCCCATGGTTTCAGGGTGGGTCGAGGATCTGGGGGTGTCGTGGTAAAAAAATTGACTAGGGCATGCTAGGGCGGTTTGGGATCGTCCCAGTGTGGTCCGTTTAGTTATTTGAGGCCATTTGTGTGGTCAAATAGGCAAAATGGTGTGAATAGGACATTTTTGGCCTAAACTGGTATGCTATAGCCCACATTTTCGGGGGTGGGCCCGGGGTTCGGGGGTTCCATAGGCCAAAAATTGATTGGGGCTTGCCAGGGAGGTTGAGAATCATCCCAGTGTTGTTCGTTTATTTATTGGAGGCTATTTGGGTGGTCAAACGGGAAAAATAGTGCGAATGGGGCATTTTTGGGCCAAATCAGTGTGCTATAGCCCACATTTTCAGGGGTGGGACCGGGGTCTGGGGGTTTCACGAGCAAAAAATTGATTGGGGTATGCCAAGGCAGTTGGGGATCATCCCAGTGTAGTCCGTTTATTTATTCGAGGCCATTTAGGTAGTTAAATGGGCAAAATGGCGCAAACCGAGAATTTTTGGGCCAAATCGATGTTCTATAGTCCACGGTTTTGGGGGTAGGCTCAGGGTTCGGGGGTATCGTGGGCCAAAAATTGACTGATGCATGCCAGTGAGGTTGGGAATCATCCCAGTGTGGTAATTTTTATTTATTCGAGGCTATTTGGGTGGTCAAATAGGCGAAACGGGGCTAACGGGGTATTTTAAGGCCAAATCACTATGCTATAGCCAGTGGTTTCGGGGGAGGGCCCAGGGTCCGGAGGTTCCGTAGGTCGAAAGTCGATCGGGGCATACCAAGGAAGTTGGGAATCATTCTAGTGTGGCTCTTTTATTTAATCGAGGCCATTTGGGTGGTCAATCGTGTGAAATGGTGCAAACAAAGCATTCTTGGGCCAAATCGGTGTGCTATAGCCCATGATTTCAGGGGTGGGCTCGAGGTTCGGGGGGTTTCGCAGACTAAAAATTGATCGGGGCATACCAGGGAAATTGGTAATCATCCCAGCGAGGTCCGTTTATTTATTTGAGGCTATTTGGGTGGTCAAACAGGCGAAACGGCGAGAACGGGGCATTTTTGGACTAAATTGGTGTGGTATATCCAACAATTTCAGGGGTGGACTCAAAGTCCAGGGGTATCGTGGGTCCAAAATTGACTGAGGCATGCCATGGAGGTTGGGGATCGTCCCTGTATGGTCCGTTTATTTATTAGAGGCCATTTGGGTGGTCAAATGTGCAAAATGGTGCGTATGGGATATTTTTGGGCCAAATCGGTGTGCTATAGCCCATGAATTCAGGGGTGGGCCCGGGGTTTAGGGGTGTCGTGGGCCGATAATCGACCAGGGCATGCTAAGGAAGTTGGGAATCATCCCAGTGTGGTCCGTTTATTTACTAGAGGCCATTTGGGTTGTCAAATGAGCAAAAAGATGCGAACGGGTCATTTTCGGTGTGCTATAGCCCATGGTTTCGGGGGTGGGATCGGGGTCTAGGGGTTTGGTGGGTCGATAATCGACCGGGGCGAGCCACAGAAATTAGGGATCATCCCTGTATGGTCCGTTTATTTATTTAAGGACATTTGGGTGGTGAAATAAGCAAAACAATGCGAATGGGGCATTTTTGTGCAAAATTAGTATGCTATATCCCAAGGTTTCGGGGGTGGGCTTGAGGTCCGGGGATGTTGTAGGCTAAAAATTGACCGAGGCAGGCCAGGGAGGTTGGGGATCATCTCAGTGTGGTTCGTTTAATTATTCATGTCCATTTAGGTGGTCAAATGGGCAAAATAGCGCTAATGGGGTATTTTTGGGCCAAATCAGTGTGCTATAGCCCACGGTTTCTAAGGTGGGCTCGGGGTACAGGGGTTCCATGGGATAAAAATTGAATGAGGTGTGCCAGGGAGGTTTGGGATCATCCCAGTGTATTCCATTCATTTATTCGAGGCTATTTGGGTAGTCAATCGGGTGAAACGGCGCGAACGGACCATTTTTGAGCCAAATCGGTGTGCTATAGCCCACGGTTTCGTGGGTGGGGCTGATGTCTGAGGGTTTCGTGGAATGAAAATTGACTGGGACGTGCCAGGGAGGTTGGATATTGTCCTAGTGTGGTCCGTTTATTTTTTCAAGGCCATTTGGGTGGTCAAACGGGCGAAACGACCTAAACAGTGCATTTTTGGGCTAAATTGGTGTGCTATAGCCCACAGTTTTGGGGGTGGGCCCGGGGTCCTAGCCTGTCGTTGGCTAAAAACTGATTGGGGCATGGCAGGGAGGTTGGGGATCATCCCAGTGTAGTCCGTTTATTTGTTCGAGGCCATTTGGGTGGTCAAACAAGCAAAACGGCGCGAACGGGTCATTTTTATGGCAAATCGATGTGCTATAGCCATCAGTTTAGGGGTGGGCCCGAGTTCTGGGGGTTCCATGGGCTAAAAATTAACTGTCCTATTCCAGGGAGGTTGAGGATCATACCAGTGTGGTCTGTTTATTTATTCAAGGCCATTTGGGTTGTTAAACGGGTAAAACGGTGCGAATAGGGCATTTTTAGGCCAAATTGGTATATTATAGCCCAGGGTTTTGGGGGTGGGCTCTGCATTTGGGGGTGTCATGTGCGAAAAACTATTGAGGCATGCCAGATCATCCAGGTTTGGTCCGTTTATTTATTCAAGGCCATTTGGGTTGTCAAACGGGCAAAACAGCGAGAATAGGGCATTTTTGGGCCAAATTGGCGTGCTATAGCCCACAATTTCGGGGGTGGTCCCGGGGTTCGGGACTTTCGTGGGCCAAAAAATAAACCAAGACATGCCAGGGAGATTGAGGATCATACCAGTTTGGTCCTTTTATTTATTTGGGGCTATTTACATGGTCAAACGGGCAAAACAACATGAATGGGGCATTTTTTGGCCAAATCGGTGTGCTAGCCCACAGGAATGGGGGTGGGCTCGAGGCCATGGGTGCCGTGGGCTGAAAATTAACTAGGGTATGCCTGAGAGGTTGGGGATCATCCCAGTATGGTCTGTTTATTTATTCAAGGCCATTTGGGTGGTCAAACAGGTGAAACGGCACCAACGGGGCATTTTTGGGCCAAATTAGTGTGCTATAGCCCATGGTTTTAGGGGTGGGCCCAGTGTCTGGGGGTTCCATAGGCCAAAAATAGATTGGGGCATGCCCGGGATCTTGGGGATCATCCCAGTTTGGTTCGTTTATTTATTTGAGGACATTTGGGTTGTGAAACGGGCAAAATGACGCAAACAGAGCTATTTCGAGCTAAATCGGTGTGTTATATCCATAGTTTTGAGGGTGGGCTCGGGGTCCGGGGTTTTGCGGGCTGAAAATTGACCAAAATGTGCCAGGGGATTGAGGATTATCCCAATGTAGTCCATTTATTTAATCGAGGCCATTTGGATGGTCAAACGAGCGAAACAGTGGAAATAGAGCATTTTTAGGCTAAATCGGTGTGCTATAGCCCACAATTTTGGGAGTGAGCCTAGGGTTCGATGGTACCGTGGGCCAAAAATTGACCATGGCTTGCCAGGGAGGTTGGGGATCATCCTAGTGCAGTCCATTTATTTATTTGAGGTTATTTGGGTGGTCAAACAGGCAAAATAGTGTGAATATGGCATTTTCTGGACAAAACGGTGTGCTATAGCCCACGGTTTCAAGGGTGAGCCCAGGGTTTGGGGGTGCCGTAGGCTGAAAATTGACTGGGGTATGCTAGGGAGGTTGGGATCATCCCAGTTTTGTTTATTTATTCGAGGACATTTAGGTTGGGATCATCCCAGGTCAGTTTATTTATTCGAGGACATTTAGGTGGTCAAACGGGTGAAACAGTAAGAATAAGGCAATTTCAAGCCAAATCGGTGTGCTATTGCCCACGGTTTCAGGGGTAGGCCTAGGGTTTAAGGGTGCCGTGGGCGGAAAATTGATCGTCCCATTGTGGTCTGTTTATTTATTC
>NC_061114.1:114106949-114189656 GCF_002878395.1 Capsicum annuum
CGTTTATTTATTGAAGGCCATTTGGGTGGTCAAACGGGCGAAATAGCATGAACTAGGAATTTTTAGGCCAAATCAGTATGCTATATAGACGACAATTTTGGGGTTGGACCCGAGGTCCGGGCATGTTGTAGGTCAAAAAATGATCAGGGCATGCCAGGAAGTTTTGGATCGTCCCTGTGTGGTTCATTTATTTATTCGAGGCCATTTAGGTAGTCAAACAAGCAAAACGGCGTGAACGAGGTATTTTTGTGCCAAATCGATGTGCTATAACCGACGGTTTTGGGGTTGGGCCCTTAGGTCCGAGGGTGTCGTGGTCTAAAAATCAACAGGGGCATGTCAGGAGGTTAGGGATCAACCTAGTATGGTCCGTTTATTTATTGGAGGCCATTTGGGTGGTCAAACGGGCGAAACAGCGCAAACGGGGCATTTTTGTGCCAACTTGGTGTGCTATAACCTACGATCTAGTGGTGCCATGGGCCAAAAATCTATCGGGGCGTGCCAGGGTCTTTGGGGATCGTGAGAGTATGGTGTATTTATTTATTCGAGGTTATTTAGGTGGTGAAACATGAAAAACGGTGCAAATGGGGAATTTTAGGGCTAAATCAGCGTGCTATAGCCCACGATTTTGGTGGTGGGCCCAGGCTCCAGGGGTGCCGTAGGCCGAAAAGTGATCGGGGTGTGCCAGTGGGTTGAGGATCTTCCCAGTGAGGTCCGTTTATTTATTCAAGGCCATTGGGTGGCCAAAGAGGCAAAACAATGCGAACGGGGCATTTTTGGGCCAAATCGGTGTGCCTTAGCGCATGGTTTCAGGTGTGGGCCCGGGGTTCGGGGGTGCCATTGGCCAAAAATTGTTCAGGATATGCCACGGGGGTTGAGGATTGTCCTGGTATGGTCCATTTATTTATTCTAGCCCATTTGGGTAGTCAAACGAGGGAAATGGCGTAAACAGGGCATTTTTAGGCAAAATCGGTGTGCTATAACCCACGGTTTAAGGGTTGGGCCTGGGTTCCAGCGGTGCCGTGGGCCCAAAATCAACCACGGAATGCCAGGGAGGTTAGGTATCATCCCAATATGGTTCGTTTATTAATTCGAGGCCATTTAGGTAGTTAAACTGGTGAAACAGCACGAATGAGGCATTTTTAAGCCAAATCGGTGGGCTATAGCTCACGGTTTTGGGGTGGGCCCGGGGTCTAGGGTGGTTGGGGATCATTCCAGTGTGGTCTGTTTATTAATTTGAGGCCATTTTGATGGTCAAACAAGCAAAACAGAGCGAACGGAGCATTTTCAGGCCAAAACAGTCTGCTATAGCCCATGATTTTGGGAGTGGGATCAGGGTCTGGAGGTGTCGTGGGCTTAAAATCAAGAGCGGCATGCCAGGGAGGTTAGGGATCATCCCAGTGTGGTTCGTATTTTTATTTGAGGCCATTTGGGTAGTCAAATGGGCGAAACGATACGAATGTGGTGTTTCAGGCAGAATCGGTGTGCTATAGCTCACAGTTTTGGGGGTGGTCTCGAGGTTCGAGGGTGCCGTGTACCAAAAATTGATCGGGTTGTGCCAGGAAGGTTGGGAATCATCCCAGTATGATCCGTTCGTATTTTTGAGGCTATTTGGGTAATTAAATGGGAAAACGGCACGAACAGGGCATTTTTTAGCCAAATCGGTACGCTGTAGCCCACGACTTTTGGGTAGTACCCGGGGCTCGGGGGTGCTGTGGGACAAAAATTGATCGGGGCATGCCAGGGAGGTTGGGGGTCATCCCAGTGTTGTCCGTTTGTTTATTCAAGGCTATTTGGGTGGTCAAACTGGCGTAACGGCATGAACGGGGCATTTTTTGGCTAAATTGGTGGCTATATCCCACGGTTTTGGGGGTGGGCTCGGGGTTTGGAGGTTCTGTGGGCTAAAAATTGACCAGGGCTTACCGGGGTGGTTGGAGATCATTCCAGTATGGTCTATTGATTTGTTAGAGGCTATATGGGTGGTCAAACGGGAGAAAATACATGAACGAGGCATTTTCCAGCCAAATCGATGTGCTATAGCCCATGGTTTTTAGGGTGGGCTCGGGGTCCAGGGGTTGCCATAGGCCAAAGATTGACTGGGGCATGCCAGTGAGGTTTGGGATCATCCCAGTGTGGTCTGTTCACTGATTCGAGGCCATTTGGGGGTCAAAGGGGTGAAACGATGCGAATGGCATATTTTCGGGCTAAATCGGTGTGCTATTGCCTACGATTTTGGGGTGGGATTGAAGATCGAGGGAGTCATGGTCCAAAAATCGAACAAGGCCTACCAGGGAGGTTGCAGATCATCCCAGTATGGTCCTTTTATTTATTCAAGGAAATTTTGGTGGTCAAATAGGCAAAACGGCATGAACGAGGTATTTTTAGGCTAAATCGGTGTGCTATAGCCCACAGTTTCAAGGGTGGGCTTGGGTTTTGGGGGTGCTATGGGCCAAAAATCGATAGGGGCATGCCAGGGAGGTCGGGGATCATCCTAGTGTGGTCCTTTTATTTATTTGAGGATATTTGGGTGGTCAAACATGTAAAATAATACGAACGAGGCATTTTTCGATAAGATCGGTGTGCTATAGCCTATGGTTTTGGGGATGGGACCGTGGTTCGGGAGTTTCATGGGATAAAAATAGACCAAGGCATGCCAGGGAGGTCGGGGATCCTCTCAATATGGTCTGTTTATTTATTCTAGGCCATTTGGGAGATCAAACGGGCAAAACGGTGCAAACGGAGTAATTTCAGGCCAAATTGGTGTGCTATAACCCACAGTTTTAGGGGTGGGCTCGGGTCCGGGGCTATCGTTTACTGAGAATTAATTGGGGCATGCTAGGGAGGTCGAGTATCATTCCAGTATGGTTTGTTTATTTATTCGAGGCCATTTGGGAGGTCAAACGAGTGAAATAGTTTGAACGGAGCATTTTTGAGCTACCTGGGGGGTTGGGGATCATCCCAGTGTGGTCTGTTTATTTATTTGAGGCCATTTGGATGGTTACATGGGCTGAACGGCGCGAACGGAGCATTTTCGGGCTAAATTGATATGCTATAGCCCACGGTTTTAGGGGTGCGCTTAAGGTCCAGGGGTGCCGTAGGCTGAAAATAGATCGAGGTGTTCCAGAGAGGTTGGGGATCATCCCAGTATGGTCCATTTATTAATTAGAGTCCATTTGGTAGTCAAATAGGTGAAACGATGCAAATGGGGCATTTTCGGGCCGAATAGGTGTGCTATAGCCCATGATTTTGGCGATGGGCTCGGGGTCCAGGGGTGCCATAGGCCAAAAATTGACTGGGGCATGCCAGGGAGGTTGTGGATCATCCCAGTGTAGTTTATTTATTTATTTGAGGCCATTTGGGTGGTCAAACTGGTGAAATGGTGCGAATGGGACATTTACGGGACAAATCGATGTGCTATAGCCCACGATTTTGAGGGTTTTATCGGGGTCCAGGGGTGCCGTTGGCCAAAAATTGACAGGGGTGTGCCAGGGAGGTTGGGGATCATCCTAGTGTAGTTCATTTTTTTATTAAAGGATATTTGGGTAGTCAAATGGGTGAAACAGCGCGAACGGGGCATTTTTGGGCTAAATCGATGTGCTATAGCCTACGATTTTGAGCGTGGGATCGGGGTCCGGAGGTTCCGTGGGCCGAAATCAACCGAGGTGAGCTAAGGAGGTTGGGGACCATCCCATTATAGTTTTTTTATTTATTTGAGGCCATTTGGGTGGTCAAACAGCGAAACAACGCGAATGAGGTATTTTCAGGCCTAATCGGTGTGCTATAGCCTACGATTTTGGGGGTGAGCCCTGGGTCCGGGGGTGCCGTAGACCGAATACCAATTGGGGCATGCAATGGAGGTTGGGTATCATCCTAGTGTGGTCCGTTTATTTATTCGAGGCAATTTATGTAACCAAACGGGGGAAACGACGCGAATGGGGCATTTTTGGGACAAATAGGTGTGCTTAGTCCACAATTTTGGGGGTGGGTCGGGGGTCTGAGGCTTCCGTGGGACAAAAATTGATTGGGGTATGCTAGGGAGGTCGGGAATCATCCTAGTGTGGTCCGTTTATATATTCGAGGTCATTTGTGTGGTCAAACGGGTGAAACAGTGCGAACGAGATATTTTTGGGCTAAATCGATATGCTATAGCCCACGGTTTCGGGGGTGGGCCCGGGATCTTGGGGTGATGTGGGTCAAAAATTGATGAGAGTGTGCTAGGGAGGTAGGGGATCAACCCATTGTGGTCGGTTTATTTATTTGAGGCCATTTGGGTGGTCAAATAGGCAAAAGAGCGTGAACAGGGCATTTTTGGGTCAAATTGGTATTCTATAGCCTACAGTTTCTGGGGTGGGCCCAGGGTTTGTGGGTGCCGTAGGCTGAAAATCAACATGGGCATGCGATGGAGGTTGGGGATCATCCAAGTATGGTCCTTTTATTTTGAAGCTATTTGGGTTGGACTGGGGTTTGGGGGTACCATGGACCGAAAATCAAATGGGGTATGCTAGGGAGTTAGGGAATCGTCCTAGTATTGTCCGTTTATTTATTTGAGGCTATTTGGGTGGTCAAACGGTCAAAACCGCATGAACAGGGCAATTTTGGGCCAAATCGATGTGCTATAGCCTAAAGTTTTAAGGGTGGGCCTGGGGTCTGAGGGTGCCGTGGGTTGAAAATTAATCGGGTCATGCTTGGGAGGTTGCGGATTGTCCCAGTGTGGGTTGTTTATTAATTCGAGACCATTTGGGTGGTCAAACAAGAGAAACGACGTAAATGGGCATTTTCGGTCCAAATTGGTTTGCTATAGCCAGGGAAGTTGGAGATCATCCCAGTGTGGTCCGTTTAATTTTTTGTGGCCATTTGGGTGATCAAATTAGCGAAACGGTCCGAATAAGGCATTTTTGGGCCAAATCAGTGTGCTATAGCCCACGATTTCGGGGGTGGATCTGTGGTTCGAGGTTATCGTGGGTCGAAAATCGATCGAGGCTTACCAGGGAGGTTGAGGATAATCCCAACGTGGTCTGTTTATTTATTTTAGGCCATTTGGGTGGTAAAACAGGCGAAAAGGTACAAATAAAGCATTTTTAGGCCAAATCAGTGAGCTATGGCCCATGGTTTTGAGGGTGGGCTTTGGGTCCGGGGGTGACGTAGGCTGAAAATAGATCGAGGCATACCAGAGAGGTTAGGGATCATCCCAGTATGGTCCGTTTATTAATTGAAGGCTATTTGGGTGGTCAAACAAGTAAAATGATGCAAATGGGGCATTTTTGGGCCGAATGGGTGTGCTATAGCCTATGATTTTGGGGGTGGGCTCGGGGTTCGGGGGTGCCGTAGATCAAAAATTAATCGGGAAATGCCAGGGAGGTTGCGGATCATCCCAGTATGGTCTGCTTATTTATTCGAGGCCATTTGTGTGGTCAAATCGATGAAACGGCGTGAACGAGGCATTTTCAGGATAAATCAGTGTGCTATAGCCCACGGTTTTGAGGGTGTTACCGGGGTCCGGGGGTGCCGTTGGCTGAAAATCGATCAGGGTGTGCCAGGGAGGTTGGGTATTGTCCTAATGTGGTCCGTTTATTTATTCGAGGATATTTGGGTAGTCAAATGGGAGAAACAGCATGAATGGGACATTTTTGGGCCTAATCGATGTGCTATAGCCCTCGGCTTTAGGGGTGGGCCCAGGGTCCGAAGGTTCCGTGGGCCAAAAATAGAATGGGGCATGCCAGGGAAGTTGAGGACCATCCCATTATGGTTCGTTTATTTATACAAGTCCATTTAGGTGGTCAAACGGGGAAACGGTATGAACGAGGCATTTTCGAGCCAAATAGGTGTGCTATAGCCTATGATTTTGAGGGTGGGCCTAGGGTCCAAGGGTGTCGTGGGTCGAATATTGACCGAGGTATGCCAGGGAGGTTGGTTATCCTCCCAATATGGTTTATTTATTTATTCAAGGCCATTTGGGTGGTATAACAGGCGAAACGGTGCGTACGGGGCATTTTTGGGCTAAATTGTATGCTATAGCCCACAGTTTTTAGGGTGGGCCCGGGGTTGGGGGTACCGTGGGATAACAATCGACAGGGGTGTGTCATAGAGGTTACGAATCCTCCCAGTGTGGTCCGTTTATTTAATAAAGGCAATTTGGTTGATCAAATGGGGGAAACGATGAGAACAGGGCATTTTTGGGTAAAATAGGTGTGCTATAGTCCACGGTTTTGGGGTTGGGTTGGGGATTCGGGGCTGCTGTGGGCCACAAATTGATCAGGGTATGCCAAGGAGGTTGGGGATCATCCCTGTATGGTCCGTTTATATATTAGAGGCCATTTGGGTTATCAAACGGGTGAAATAGTGCGAACGAGATATTTTTGGGCTAAATCGATGTGCTATTGCCCACAGTTTTGGGGGTGGGCCTAGGGTTTGGGGGTGCTGTGGGTTAAAAATTGATTGGGGTATGCGATAGAGGTTGGGGATCATCCCAGTATGGTTCGTTTATTTATTCGGGGCTATTTGTGTGGTCAAACTGGCCAAACGGCATGAACATGGCATTTTTGGACAAAATTGGTGTGCTATAGCCCACGGTTTTGGGGGTTGGCCTAGGGTTCAGGGATACCATGGGCCAAAACTCAAATGGGGAATGTTAGGGAGTTAGGGAATCATCCTAGTGTGGTCCGTTTATTTATTCGAGGCTATTTGGGTGGTCAAACGGTCGAAACAACATGAACGGGGCATTTTCGAGCCAAATCGGTATGCTATAGCCTACGGTTTTAGGGGTGGGCCCAGGGTTCGGGGGTTCTATGGGCTAAAAATCAACTGGGGCCTACCAGGAAGGTTGGGTATCATCCTAATATGGCTTTTTTATTTATTTGAGGCCATTTAGTGGTCATGTGGGCAAAACGGCGCAAACGGGCATTTTTAGGCCAAATTGGTGTGCTATAGCCCACGGTTTCGGGGGTTGGCATGGTGTTCGGGGGTGTCATTGGCCAAAAATCAATTGAGGCATGTTAGGGAGGTTGGAGATCTTCCCAGTATGGGCCATTTATTTATTTGAAGCCATTTTGATAGTCAAACGGGCGAAACAGCATGAACGAGACATTTTTGGGCCAAATCGATGTGCTAAAGGCCACGGTTTTGGGGTTAGGCCCGGGGTCAGGGGTGCTGTTAACCAAAAATCAACTGGATCATGCCAATGAGGATCATCCCAGTATGGTTCATTTATTTATTCGAGGCTATTTGGGTGGTCAAATAGGCGTAACGGCGCGAACAAAGCATTTTTTGGCCAAATCGGTGGGCTAAAGCCCACAGTTTTAGGGGTAGGCCTGGGGTCCTAGGGTGTCGTATGCTAAAAATTGACTTGGGCGAGCCAGGTAGGTTAGGGATCATCCAAGTATGGTTCGTTTATTTATTCAATCCCATTTAGGTTGTCAAACGGGTGAAACGGCACGAATTGGGTATTTTCAGTCTAAATTTATGTGTCGTGGTTCTAAAATTGAACAGGGCATGCCAGGGTGGTTGGGGATCCCCCTAGTGTCGTCTGTTTGTTTATTCGAAGCCATTTGGTTTGCCAAATGGGCAAAACGATGCAAATAGGGCAATTTCAAGATAAATCGATGTGCTATAACCCACGATTTTGGGGGTGAGCCCGAGTTCTAGGGGTATCGTAGGCATAAAATCTTTCGGAGCATGCCAAGGAGATTGGGGATTGTTATAGTGTGGTTCGTTTATTTACTCGAGGTTATTTGGGTTGTCTAACGGGCGAAACAATGTGAATGGGGCATTTTGGGCCAAATCGATGTGTTATAGCCTAGAGTTTTGGGGGTGGGCCTAGTGTTCGGGGGTGTCGTGGGTTAAAAATTGACTAGAGTGTGTTATGGAAGTTGGGATGTTCCCAATATGGTTCGTGTATTTATTCGAGGCTATTTTCATGGTCAAACGAGTGAAATAGCACGAATGGGGCATTTACGGGCAAAATCGGTGTGCTATAGCCTAGGTTTCGAGGGTAGACCCCGAGTTTAGGGGTTCCGTTGGCTAAAATTTGACTGAGGCATGCTATGGAGATTGGGTATCATTCCAGTATGGGTTGTTTATTTAATCGAGGCTATTTGGGGTGGTCAAATAGGCGAAAAAACGCGAGTGGGGCATTTTTGGGCCAAATCGGTGTTCTATAGGCCACTTCTTCGGGGGTGGGCCTGGGTCTAGGGGTTCTATGGGCCTAAAATTGATCGGGGCTTGCCTGTGAGGTTGGGGATCATCCCAGTGTAGTTTGTTTATTTATTTGAGGCCATTTGGGTGGTTAAACGGCATGAACAGGGCATTTTCCAGCTAAATCGGTGTGCTATAGCCCACGGTTTTTGGGGAGGGCCCAGGATCCGGGTGTGCTATGGGCCAAAAATTGATCGGGAAGTGTTAGGGGGGTTAAGGATCATCCCAGCATAGTCCGTTTATTTATTCAAGTCCATTTGGGTGTTCAAATAGGGGAAATGATGTGAACGAGGCATTTTCGGGCTAAATCGGTGTTCTACAGCCTACGGTTTCAGGGGTGGCCCCCGAGTTCGGGGGTCCCATAGGCCAAAAATCTACAGGGGTGTGCCATGGAGTTGGAGGATCATCCCAATGTGGTATGTTTATTTATTAGAGGCAATTTGGGTGGTTAAATTGGGGAAACGATGCAAATAGAGCATTTTTAGGCCAAACCGGTGTGGTATAGCCCATGATTTTAGGGGTGGGCCAGGGTTTCAGGGTTACCGTAAGCCAAAAATTGATTGGGGCATGCTAGAGAGGTCGGGGATCATCCCGGTGTGGTCCGTTTATATATTCAAGGCCATTTGGGTTATCAAATGGGCGAAACAGTGCGAAAGTGATATTTTTAGGCCAAATCAGTGTTCTATAGCCCACGATTATGGGGGTGGGATTGGGGTTTGGGGTTCCGTGGGCCGAAAATTGACAAGGGTGTGCCAGGGATGTTGGGAATCGACCTATTATGGTACGTTTATTTATTCGAGGCCATTTAGGTTGGCAAGCGGGCGAAATGGTGCGAACGGGGAATTTTTGGGCCAAATTTGTGTGCTATATAGACTATGGTTTCGGGGGTGGGCCCAGGGTCCGAGGGTGTCCTAGGAGAAAAATTGACCGAGGCATGCCATGGAGGTTGGGGATCATTCCAGTATGGTTCGTTTATTTATTCGAGGCCATTTGTGTGGTCAAACTGGAAAAACTGCATGAACGGGGCATTTTCAGACCAAATCAGTGTGCTATAGCCCATGTTTTTTGGGGTGGGCCTAGGGTTCGAGTGTACCGTGGGCTGAAAATCAAACGGGGCATTCTACAAAATTAAGAGATCATCTAGTGTGGTCCGTTTATTTATTCAAGGATATTTGAATTGTCAAACGGCTAAAACTATATGAAGGGGGCATTTTCGGGCCAAATTGGTGCTATAGCCCATGGTTTTAGGGGTGGGCTTGGGGTTCGGGGGTTTTATGGGCCGAAAATCAACTGGGGCGTGCCAGGGTGGTTGAGGATCCTCCCAATATGGTTCGTTTATTTATTCGAGGCTATTTAGTGGTCAAACGGGCGAAACGGCATGAACAAGCATTTTTAGGCCAAATTGGTGTGCTATAGCCCACGATTTTGGGGGTGGGCAAGGGGTTCGGGGGTGTCATGAGCTAAAAATTGAATGAGGCATGCCAAGGAGGTAGGGGATCATCCCAGTGTGGGCCATTTATTTATTCAAGGCCATTTGGTTGGTCAAACGGGCGAAGCGGCATGAACGAGGCATTTTTGGGCTAAATCGATGTGCTATAAACCACGATTTTGGGGGTAGGCTCGGGGTCGAGGGTGTCGTGGTGCAAAAATCGACCGGGGCATGCCAAGGAGATTGAAATAATCCCAGTGTGGTCCATTTATTAATTCAAGGCTATTTGGGTGGTCAAACGGGCAAAACAGCACAAACGGGGCATTTTTAAGATAAATCGGTGTACTATAGCCTACGGTTTCAGGGGTGGGCCCGGGGTCTAGGTGTGTCGTGGGTCGAAAATCGATCGAGGAATGTCAGGGAGATTGGGGATCGTCCTAGTACGGTCCGTTTATTTATTCAAGGTTGTTTGGGTGGTCTAACAGGCAAAACGGTGCAAACGGGGCATTATCGGGCCAAATCGGTGTGCTATAGCCCAGGGTTTCGGGGGTGGGTCTGTGTTTTAGGGCTGTTGTGGGCCAAAAATTGATCGAGGTGTGTCAGGGAAGTTAGGTATGTTCCCAGTATGGTCCGTTTATTTATTTAAGGCCATTTGGGTAGTCAAACGGGTAAAACGGTGCAAATAGGGCATTTATGGGCCAAATTGGTGCGCTATAGCCCAGGGTTTAGGGGGTGGGCCCAGGGTTCAGTGGTGTTGTGGGCTAAAAATCAATCGAGGCATGCCATGGAGGTTGGGGATCATCCCAGTATGGTCCGTTTATTTATTTGAGCCCATTTGGGTGGTGAAATGGGTAAAACAGCGTGAGAGGGGCATTTTTAAGCCAAATCGGTGTGCTATTGCCCACGTCTTTGGGGGTGGGCCCAGGTTTGGAGGTGCTGTGGGCCAAAAATTGATTGGGGCGTGCCAGGGAGGTTGGGGATCATCCCAGTATAGTCCGTTTTTTTATTCGAGGCCATTTGGGAGGTCACACGTGCGAACAGGGCATTTTTGGGCCAAATAGGTGTGCTATGGCCTATGATTTTGGGAGAAGGCCCAGGATCAAGGTTGGTGTGGCTCGAAAATTGATCGGGGCATGCCAGGGGGTTAAGGATCATCCTAATATAGTCTATTTATTTATTCAAGGCCATTTGGGTGGTCAAACAGGTTAAACAGTTCGAACAGGGCATTTTCGGGCCAAATCGGTATGCTATAGCTTACGGTTTTAGGGGTGGGCCCCGAGTTCGGGGGTGCTGTGGGTCAAAAATTGACAGAGATGTCCCATGGAGGTTGAGGAATGTCCCAGTATGGTCTGTTTATTTATTAGAGGCAATTTGGGTTGTCAAACGCAGAAAACGATGCGAACGAGCCATTTTTGGGCCAAATTGGTGTGCTATAGCACATGGTTTTGAGGGTGGACTAGTGTTCTGAGGCTGTCGTGGGCCAAAAATTGACATGGGTAACCCAGGAAGGTCGGGGATCATTTTAGTGTGGTCCATTTATATATTTGAGTCATTTTGAGTAGTCAAACGGGTGAAACAGTACGAACCGGATATTTTCAGGCCAAATTGGTATGCTATAGCCCACGGTTTTGGGAGTGGGCTCGGGGTCTGGGGGTCTCATTGGCCAAAAATTAATCGGGGTATGCCAGGGAGGTTGGGAATCAACCCATTGTGGTTCTTTTATTTATTCGAGTCTATTTGGGTAGTTTAATAGGTGAAATGGCGCGGATGGGGCATTTTCAGGCCAAATTAGTATGCTATAGCCTACGGTTTTAGGGGTGGGCCCGGGGTCCGTGGGCGCTGTGGGCTGAAAATCGATCGGGGTGTGTCATGGAAGTTAGGGATCATCCCAGTGTGGTCCATTTATTTATTCGAGGCCATTTGGATGGTCAAACTGGCAAAATGGTGCAACTGGGCATTTTCAAACTAAATCGGTGAGCTATAGTCCACTGTTTTGGGGGTGGGATTGGGGTTCGGGGGTACCGTGGGCCAAAAATCAAATGGGCCATGCTAGGGAGCTAGGGGATTATCCCAGTGTGGTCCATTTATTTATTCGAGGCTATTTGGATGGTGAAACAGTCAAAATGGCATGAACGAGGCATTTTTGGGCCAAATTGGTGTGCTATAGCCCACGGTTTTTGGTGTGGCCCAATCTTCGGGTATTCTGTGGGCTAAAAATTGACTGGAGCCTACTAGTGAGGTTGGGGATCATCCCAATATGGTTCGTTTATTTATCCGAGGCCATTTATTGGTCAAACGGGTGAAATGGCACGAATGGGCATTTTTGGGCTAAATTGGTATGCTATAGCCCATGGTTTTGGGGGTGGGCACGGGGTTCGGGGGTATCGTGGGCCAAAAATCGATTGGAGCATGGCAGGGTGGTTGGGGATCATCCCAATGTGGGCTGCTTATTTATTCAAGGACATTTGGGTTGCTAAACGGGCTATACAGCATGAACGAGGCATTTTCGGGCTAAATCAATGTGCTATAGACCACGAATTTGGGGGTGAGTTCGGGGTTGGGGTTGCCGTGGGTTAAAAATTGACTGGGGCATTCCAAGGAGGTTGGGTATCATCTCAATGTGTTCCGTTTATTTATTTGAGGCAATTTGGGTGGTCAAACAGGCATAACAGCGCGAATAGAACATTTTTAGGCCAAATCGGTGGGCTAAAGCCTACGGTTGTCGTGGGCCAAAAATCAATTGGGGCTAGACATATAGGTTGGGGATCATCAAAGTATGGTTTGTTTATTTGTTCGAGGCCATTTGGGTGGGAAAAGGGGTGAAACGGCATGAACTGCGCATTTTCGAGCCAAATTGGTGTGCTACAGCCCATTGTTTTGGGAGAAGGCCTAGGGTCTGGGGGTGTCGTGTTTCAAAAATTAAACAGGGCGGGCCAGGGAGGTTGGAGATCATCCCATTGTGGTCTATTTATTTATTCGAGGCCATTTAGGCAGTCAAACGGGTGAAGTGGCGTAAATGGGGTACTTTTAGGCCAAATTCGTGTACTATAGCCTAGGGTTTTGGGGGTTGTCCCGGGGTATGTCTGGGAAGTTGAGGATATTCCCAGTATGGTCCATTTATTTATTCGAGGCTATTTGGATGGTTAAACGGTTAAAATTGCGTGAAAGGGGCATTTATGGGCTAAATTGGTGAGCTATAGCTCGAGGTTTCGGGGGTGAGCCTGGGTCCGGGGGTGTCGTGAGACAAAAATTGATCTAGGCATGCCAGGGAATATTTAGATCATCCCAATGTGGTCTGTTTATTTATTTGAGGCCATTTAGGTGGTTAAATGGGCGAAACAGCACGAGCGGGGCATTTTCAAGCCAAATCGGCGTGCTATAGCTCAGGTCTTCGAGGGTGGGCCCGGGTCCAAGGGTACTATAGGCCAAAAATCAATCGGGGCATGCCAGGGAGATTGGGGTTCATCCCATTGTAGTCCATTTATTTATTCGAGGCCATTTGTGTGGTCAAACGGCGCGAACAGGGTATTTTCAGGCCAAATCAGTGTGCTATAGCCTATGATTTTTGGGGAAGGGCCCGGGATCCGGTTGTGCTGTGTGCCAAAAATTAATCGTGGTATGCCAGGGGGTTAAGGATCATCCTAGTGTAGTTTGTTTCTTTATTCAAGGCCATTTGGGTGGTCAAACGGGCGAAACGGTGCGAACGAGGAATTTTAGGCCAAATCGATGTGCTATAGCCTACGATTTTGGGGGTGGGCCCCAAGTACGGGGGTGCCATAGGCCGAATATCAACCGGGGCATGCCAGGGCGGTTGGGTATCATCCCAGTCTGGTTCTTTTATTTATTCGAGGCTATTTAGGTTGTAAAATTGGCAAAACGGTGAGAACGGGGCCTTTTTAGGCTAAATCGGTGTGCTATAGCCCACGTTAATTGGGGTAGGCCTGGGGTTCTGGGGTGTCGTGGGCCAAAATTCAACAAGTGTGTGCCGAGGAGGTCGAGAATCATCCTAGTGTGGTCCATTTATTTTTTAGAGTCCATTTGGGTGGTCAAACGGGGGAAACGATGCGAACGGGCCATTTTCTGGCTAAATCGGTGTGCAATAGCCCATCGTTTTACGAGTGGGCCGGGGTCCGAGGTTGTTGTGGGCTAAAAGTTGATCGGGGAATGCCAGGGAGGTCGGGGATCATCCCAGTGTGGTTCATTTTTATATTCGATGCCATTTCGGTTGTCAAACAGGCGAAATAGTGCGAACGGGGTATTTTTGAGCCAAATCGTTGTGCTATAGCCTATGGTTTCTGGGGTGGGACTAGGGTTCGGGGGTTTCGTAGGCTAAAAATTGGCGAAGGTGTGCCAGGGAGGTAGGGGATCATCCCTGTGTGGTCCGTTTATTTATTAGGGGTTATTTGGATAGTCAAATGGGCAAAACGATGTGAACGGGGTGTTTTTGAGCCTAATCGGTGTGCTATAGCCCATGGCTTCAAGGCTGGGCCCGGGGTCTAGGTGTGTCATGGACCCAAAATCGATCAGGGCATGCCAGGGAGATTGGGGATCGTCCTAGTGTGGTATATTTATTTATTCAATGTTATATGGGTGGTCTAACGGGCAAAATGGTGCGAACAAGGCATTATCGGGCCAAATCAGTGTGCTACAGCCTAGGGTTTCAGGGGTGGGTCTGGGGTTTGGGGGTGTCGTGGGCTGAAAGTTGACCGGGGTGTGTCAGGGAAGTTGGGGATGTTCCCAGTATGGTCTGTATTTATTTAAGGCCATTTGGGTAGTCAAATGGGTAAAACAGTGCAAATAGGGCATTTATGGGCCAAATCGGTGTGCTATAGCTCAGGGTTTAGGGGGTGAGCCCAAGGTTCAGTGGTGCCATGGGTTAAAAATTGATCAAGGCATGCCATAGAGTTTGGGGATCATCCCAGTGTGGTCCGTTTATTTATTCGAGCCCATTTGGGTGGTCAAATGGGCAAAACAGTGTGAGTGGGGCATTTTTTAGCCAAATCGATATGCTATAGCCCACGTCATTGGGGTGGGCCCAGGTTTGGGGGTGCTGTGTACGGAAAATCAATCGGGGCATGCCATGGAGGTTAGGGATCATCCAAGTATAGTCCGTTTATTTATTTGAGGCCATTTGGGTGGTTAGACAGTGCAAACAGGGTGTTTTCAGGCCAAATAGGTGTACTATAGCCCACGATTTTGGGAGAGGGCTCGGGATCTTGGTTGGTGTGGGTCAAAAATTGATTGGGGTGGGCCAAATTGGTGTGTTATAGCCTAAGTTTTTGGGGGTGTGCCTGGGTCCAGGGGTGTTGTGGCCTAAAAATCAATCAGGGCATGCTAGGGAGGTTGGAGATAGTCCCAGTGTAGTCCGTTTATTTATTCGAGGCCATAGGGGTGGATAAATGGTGTGAACAGGGCATTTTTGAGCCAAATCAGTGTGCTATAGCCCACGGTTTTGGGGGAAAGCCCAGGATCCAGTTGTGCTATGGGCCAAAAATTGATCGGGTCATGCCAGGGGGTTAAGGATCATCCCAGTATAGTGTTTTTATTTATTCAAGGCCATTTGGGTGGTCAAACGGGCAAAACGGTGCGAACAGGGCATTTTCGGGATAAATCGATGTGCTATAGCCTACGATTTTGGGGTTGGGCCCCGAGTCTCGGGGTGTCGTCGGCCAAATATCGACTGAGGCATGCCAGGGAGGTTGGGTATCATCCCAGTATGGTTTGTTTATTTATTCGAGGCTATTTGTGTGGTAAAACGGGCAAAACAGTGTGAACGGGGTCTTTTCTGGCTAAATCGGTGTTCTATTGCCCATAGTTATAGGGGTGTGCCCAGGGTTCTGGGGGTGCCGTGGGCTGAAAATCAATAGAGGTGTGCTAGGAAGGTCAGAGATCATCCCAGTGTGGTCCGTTTATTTATTAGAGGCCATTTAGGTGGTCAAACGAGGGAAACGACGCGAACGGGGCATTTTCAGGCTAAATCGGTGTGCAATAGCCTACAGTTTTTGGGGTGGGCCGGGGTACGGGGCTGTCATGGGCCAACAATTGACCAGGGCATACCAAGGAATATGGGGATCATCCCAATTTGGTTTGTTTATATATTCAAAGCCATTTGGGTGGTCAAATGGGGGAAATAGTGCGAACGGGGCATTTTTGGGCTAAATCGTTGTGCTATAGCCTATGGTTTCAGGGGTGGGACTAGGGTCCGGGGGTTTCGTGAGCGAAAAATTGACCGGGGAATGCCAGGGAGGTTGAGTATCGTCCCACTGTGGTCCATTTATTTATTAGGGGCCAATTGGGTGGTCAAAGGGGCAAAATGGCGTAAATAGGGCATTTTTGAGCCTAATCGGTGTGCTATAGCCCATAGCTTCGGGGGTGGGCCTAGGTTCCAGAGGTACCATGGGCCGAAAATTGATCGGGGCATGCCAGGGAGGTTGGATATCGTCCTAGTATGATTTGTTTATTTATTTGAGGTCATTTGGGTGGTTAAATTGGAGAAATGATGCGAACGGGGCGTTTTTCAGCCAAATCGATTTGCTATAGCCTATGATTTTGGGAGTGAGCCCGGGGTCTGGGGGTGCTGTGGGTCAAAACTTTATCGGGGCGTGCCAGGGAGGTTGGGGATCGTCTCAGTATGGCTCGTTTATTTATTCAAGGCTGTTTGGGTGATCAAATGGGCAAAACGACATGAATAGGGGCATTTTCGGGCCAAATCAGTGTGCTATATAGCTCATGGTTTCGGGGGTGGGCCCCGGTGTCAGTGGTGCCATGGGCCAAAAATCGACCGGGGCACGCCAGGGAGGTTGGGGATCATCCAAGTGTGGTCCGTTTATTTATTCGATGCCATTTGGGTGGTCAAACAGGCAAAACAGCATGAATGGGGCATTTTCGGGCAAAATCAGTGTGCTATAGCCCACAGTTTTGGTGATGGCCCCAGGGTCCGAAGGTATGCCAGGGAGGTTTGGGATCGTCCTAGTATGGTCCATTTATTTATTCGAGGCTATTTGTGTGGTCAAATGGGTATAACGGCATGAAAGAGGCATTTTAGGGCCAATTAGTGTGCTATATAGCCCACAGTATCGGGGGTGGGGTTGGGGTCCAGGGCTACCGTGGGTCAAAAATCATCTGGGGTGTGCCATAGGGGTTAAGGATCATCCTTGTATGGTCTATTTATTTATTCGATGCCATTTGGGTGGTCAAACGGGCAAAAGGTGCGAACGGGGCATATTTAGGCCAAATCGGTCTGCTCTATGCTACGGTTTTAGGGGTGGGTCCCATATCTAAGGGTATCGTGGGCCGAATATCGACTGGGGAAGGTCAGGGAGGTTATGTATTATCCCAATAAGGTTTGTTTATTTATTTGAGGTTAGTTGTGAGGTAAAATGGGAGAAATGGTGCGAATGGGGCATTTTTAGGCTAAATTGGTGTGCTATAGCCCTTGGTTTTGGGGGTGGGCCCAGGGTCCGGGGGTGCCGTAGGCGAAAAATTGACAAGGGCATACCAAAGAGGTCAGAAATCATCCCAGTGTGATCCGTTTATTTATTAGGAGCCATTTGGGTGGTCAAAAGGGTGAAACGGCGCAAACGGGGCATTTTTGGGCCAAATCGATGTGCTATAGCCAACGGTTTTGGGGGTAGTACCGGGCTATGGGGGTTCCATGAGCCAAAAATCAAATGGACTGTTCCAAGGAGGTAGAGTATCATCTTGGTGTGGTCTGTTTATTTATTTAAGGCCATTTGGGAGGTCAAATGGGCGAAATAGTATGAATGGAGCATTTTTGGGCAAAATCGGTGTGTTGTAGCCCACGGTTTTGGGGGTGAGCCTGAGGTTTGGGGGTGTCGTATACCAAAAATTGATTGGGGTATGTCAGGGAGATTGGGGATCATTCGAGTATGGTCCGTTTATTTTTTCGAGACCATTTGGGAGGTCTAATGGTCAAAACGGCACGAATGGGGCATTTTCAGTCCATATCGGTATTCTATAGCCCAAGTTTTGGGGGTGGGCCGGGGTCCGGGGGTGTCATAGGCCAAAAATTAATCGAGGCATTCCAGGGGGGTTAGGTATCATCCCAGTGTGGTTCGTTTATTTATTCAAGGCAATTTGGGTGGTCAAACGGGCGAAACAGTGTAAACGGGGCAATTTCTGGTCAAATCGATGTGCTATAGCCTGTAGTTTCATAGGTGGGCCCAGTATTTGGGGTTGTCATTGGACGAAAATAGATCGAGGTATGCCAGGGGGTCGAGGATCGTTCCAGTATGGTTCTTTTATTTATTAGAGGCCACTTAGGTAGTCAAACGGGCAAAACGGCGTGAATGGGGAATTTTTCGGCCAAATCAATGTGGTATAACCCATGAATTCAGGGGTGGGCCATGGTTCTGGGGGTATCGTGGGCCAAAAATTGACCAGGGCATGCCAGGGAGGTAGGGGATCATCCTAGTAGGGTCTGTTTATTTATTCGAGGCTATTTGTATGTCCAAACGGGTGAAACGGCAAAAATGGGGCATTTTCAGGCCAAATCGGTGTGCTAAAGCCCACGATTTCAGGGGTGGGCCAGGGGTCTGGGGTACCGTGGGATGAAAATTATCGGGGTGTCCCAGGGAGGTTTAGAATTATCCCATTGTGGTCTGTTTATTTATTCGAGGATATTTGGGTGGTGAAACAATTGAAACAGCATGAACGAGGCATTTTTGGGTTAAATCAATGTGCTATAGCCCACAATTTCAGGAATGGGCCCAGGGTCCGGAGGTATCGTGGGTCGAAAATCAACTTGGGCTTGCCACGGAGATTGGGGATCGTTCCAGTTTGGTCCATTTATTTAATCGAGTCCATTTTAGTGGTCAAATTGGTGAAACAGCATGAACGAGGCATTTTTGAGCCAAATCAGTGTGCTATAGCCCACGGTTTTGGGGGTGGGTTCGAGGTTTGAGGGTGACGTGGGGCAAAATTTGGCCAAGGCATGTCAGGGAGGTAGAGCATCATCCTAGTAGGGTCCGTTTATTTATTTGAGGCCATTTGCTTGCCCAAACGGGCGAAACGGTAAAAACATGGTATTTTCAGGCCAAATCGGTGTGTTGTAGCCCGCGGTTTCAGGGGTGGGCCAGGTGTCCAGGGGTGCCGTGGGATGAAAATTACCGGGGTGTGCCAGGGAGGTTTGGAATCATCCTATTTTGGTCTGTTTATTTATTCGAGGCTATTTGGGTGGTCAAATGGTTGAAACAGCGCGAACGAGGCATTTTTGGGTCAAATCGATGTGCTATAGCCCACAATTTCAGGAATAGGCCCAGGGTCCAGAGGTACCGTGGGTTGAAAATTGACTGGGGCTTGCTACTGAGGTTGGGGATCATCCCAGTTTGGTTCATTTATTTAATTGAGGCCATTTTGGTGGTCAAACTGGTGAAACGGCGCAAACGAGGCATTTTTTAGCCAAATAGTGTGCTATAGGCCACGGATTTAGAGGTGGGTTCGAGGTTCGGGGATGATGTGGGATGAAAATTGATCAGGACGTGCCAAGGATATTGGGGATCCTCCTAGTGTGGTTCGTTTATTTATTCGAGGCCATATAGTTGGTCAAACATGTAAAACAATGCAAATGGTGCATTTTTAAGCAAAATCGATGTGCTTAAGCCCACGATTTCGGGGGTGGGCCCAGGGTCTGAGGGTTTCGTGGGCTGAAAATTAATCAAGGCATTCCATAGAGGTTGGGGATCATCCAATTGTATTCCGTTTATTTATTCGAGGCCATTTGGGTGGTCAAACGGGTGAAACAGTGTTTACGGGGCAATTTTTGACCAAATTAATGTGCTATAGCCTATGGTTTCGTAGGTGGGCCCAGTTTCCGGGTGTGCCATTAGCCAAAAATAGATCGGGGCATGCCAGGGGGTTAGGGATGATCCAAGTGTGGTTCTCTTATTTATTCGAGGCTATTTGGGTGGTCAAACGGGCAAAACAGCGTGACCGGGGCATTTTCGGACCTAATCGATGAGTTATAGCCCATAGTTTCAGGGGTACCGTGGGCCAAAAATCAACTGGATAAAGCTAGGGCAGTTGGGAATCATCCCATTGCGGTTCGCTAATTTATTCGAGGCCATTTGGATGGTCATACAGGCAAAATAGTGCAAACGGGGCTTTTTTGGGCCAAATCAGTGTGCTATAGCCCATGGTTTAGGGAGTGGGATCGGGGTCCCAAGGGTGTCATGGCCCAAAAATTAACTAGGGCATGCCAGGGAGGTTGGTAATCATCCTGGTATTTTCCATTTATTTATTCAAGGACATTTGAGTGGTCAAACGGGCGAAACGGTGTGAACTAGCCATTTTCGGCCAAATCGATGTGCTATAGCCTACGATTTTAGGGGTGGGCCCAGGGTTCGGGGGTGTCGTGGGATAAAAGTTTATCGGTGCATGCCAGGGAGGTTGGGGATCATCCCAGTATGGTTTGTTTATTTATTCGAGGCCATTGGGTGGTCAAATGGACAAAACAGCACAAATAGGGGATTTTTGGACCAAATTAGCATGGTATAGCAAGTGGTTTTGGGGGTATGCCTGAGTTCCCGGGGTGCCATTGGGGATCATCCAGTGTTTTTTGTTTATTTATTCAAGGTAATTTGGGTGGTCAAAAGGGCAGAGCGGCATGAACGGGGCATTTTCGAGCCAAAATGGTGTGCTATAGCCCACGGTTTTAGGGTTGGGCCCAGGGTTCGGGGGTATCGTGGGCCAAAAATCAATTGATGCATGTCAGGGAGGTTGGGGATCATCCCTGTGTAGTCCGTTTATTTATTCAAGGACATTTAGGTGGTCAAACGGGTAAAACGGCGCGAACGGGGCATTTTTGAGCCAAATCAATATACTTTAGCCCATGGTTTCGGGGGTGGGCCCAAAGTCTGGGGTGTCGTAGGCCAAAAATTGATTGGGGCATGCCAGAAAGGATTGTGATCATCCCAGTGTGGTTCTTTTATTTATTCAAGGACATTTGGGAGCTTAAACGGGCAAAACGGTGCGAACGGGAAGATTTCTGGCCAAATCGGTGTGTTATAGCCCACGATTTCATAGGTGGGCCCAGGTCCAGGGGTACCATGGGCGAAAATAGACCAGGTCATGCCAGGGGGTTGGAGATCATCCCAGTGTGGTCCATTTATTTATTAGAGGCCATTTGCGTGGTCAAACTAGCAAAATAGCACGAACGGGGCATTTTCAAACCAAATCGATGTGCTATAGCCCACGATTTCTAGGATGGGCCCAAGGTTTAGGGGTACCGTGGGTCAAAAATTGATCGAGGCATGCCAGGGAGGTTGGGGATCATCCTACTGTGGTCCGTTTATTTATTCAAGGCCATTTGGGTGTTCAAACGGGCAAAACAACGTGAGCGAGGCATTTTTGGGCCAAATTGGTATGCTATAGCCTACGGTTTCGAGGGTGGGCCAAGAATTTGCGGGTGTCATGGGCCGAATATCGACTAGGCCATTACAGGGAGGTTGAAGATCATCGCAGTGTGATTCATTTATTTTTTCGAGGGCAATTCGGGGGTTAAACGGGCAAAATGGCGCGAACTGTGCATTCTTGGGCTAAATAGGTGTGCTATAGCCCATGGTTTTAGGGGTAGGCCCGAGAATCGAGTCTGCTATATCCTAAAAATTGACCAGGGCATGCAAGGGATGTCGGGGATCATTCCAGTACGGTCCGTTTATTTATTTGATGCCATTTGGGTGGTCAAACGGGTGTAGCAGCGCGAACGAGGCATTTTTGGGCCCAATTAGTGTGCTATAGCCCACGGTTTTGGGGGTGGGCCCGAGGTCCAGGGGTTCCGTGGTTTAAAAATTGACTGAGGCATGCCAATGAGGTTTGGGATATCCCAGTGTGGTCCACTTATTTATTTGAGGCCATTTAGGTGGTCAAACGGGCAAAACGGTGCGAATGGGGTGATTTTAAGCCAAATCTATGTGCTATAGCCTGCGTTTTAGAGGGTGGGCCTGGGGTCCGGGGGTTTCATGGGCTGAAAATCAATCGGGGAATGCCAAGGAGGTTGGGGATCATCCCAATATGGTCCGTTTATTTATTTGAGGCAATTTATATAGTCAAACGGGCAAAACGGCATGAATCGGGAATTTTTAGGCTAAATCGTTGTGTTATAGCCCATGATTTTTGGGGTGTGCTAGGGGGGTTGGGGATCATCCCACTGTGGTCCGTTTCTTTATTCGAGGCCATTTGGGTGGTAAAACAGGTAAAACAGCATGAACGAATTATTTTCGGGTCAAATCGGTATGCTATAGCCCACGATTTTAAGGGTGTGCCTAAGGTTCTGGGGTGTCGTGGGTCGAAAATTGACTGGGGCATGCTAGGGAGGTTGGGGATCATCCTAATATGGTCTGTTTATTTATTCGAGGCCATTTACATGGTCAAAAGGGAAAAACGGCATGAATGGGGCATATTCAGGATAAATCGGTATGCTATAATCCACGATTTCGGGGGTGGGCCTGGGGTTTGGGGGTGCCATGGGCTGAAAATTGATCGGGGCGTGCCAGGAAGATTGGGGATCATCCCAGTGTGGTTCGTCTATTTATTTGAGGCCATTTATGTAGTCAAACGGGTGAAACAGCATGAACGGGGCATTTTTGGGCCAAATCGATGAGCTATAGCCCACGGTTTTAGGGGTGGGCCAGGGGTCCAGGGGTGCCGTCGGTCAAAAATCGACCGGCGCATGCCAGGGAGGTTGGGAATCATCCTAGTGTGGTCTATTTATTTATTCGAGGCTTGTGTGGTCAAACGGGCAAAATGCCACGAACGAGGAATTTTTGGGACAAATCGATGTGCTATAGCCTACGGTTTCGGGGGTGGGCCCGAGGTCTGGGGGTTTCGGGTTCCAAAAATCAACTGGGACAAGTTAGGGAGGTTAGGGATTGTCCCAATGTGGTCCATTTATTTATTCGAGGCCATTTACATGATCGAACGGGTGAAACGGCGTGAATTGGGCATTTTCGAGCCAAATCGGTGTGCTATAGGCCACAGTTTTGGGGGTGGGCCTGGGGTTCGAGGTGTCGTGGGTCAAAAATTGATCGAGGCATGTGAAGGAGGTTGGGTATCATCCCAGTGTGGTCCATTTATTTTTTTGAGGCCATTTGGGTTGTCAAACAGGCGAAACACACGAATGGGGCATTTTCGAGCCAAATTGGTGTGCTATAGCCCATGGTTTTAGGGGTGTGCCCGGGGTTCGGGGGTGGCATCATCCTAAAATTAACCGGGGCGTGCCAGGGAGATTAGGGATCATCCCAGTGTGGTCCATTTATTTATTCGAGGCTATTTGGTTGATCAAATGGGCGAAACAAGGCATTTTAGGGCAAAATCATTGGGCTATTATATCCCATGATTTTGGGGGTGGGCTCAATGCCCGGGGGTGCTGTGGGCCAAAAATCGATTGGGACATACCAGATAGGTTGGGGACATCCAGTGTGGTCCGTTTATTTATTTGAGGCTATTTTGGTGGTCAAGCAGGTGAAACGGCGTGAACAGGGCATTTTTCGGCCAAATTAGTATGCTATAGCCCACAATTTTGAGGGTAGGCCCGGGGTTCAATGGTGCCATGAGACGAAAGTCGATCGGGGCATGCTAGGGAGGTTGGGGATCATCCCACTGTGGTCCGTTAATTTACTCGAGGCTATTTGGGTGGTCAAATAGGTGAAACGACATGAACGGGGTATTTTCGGGCCAATTGGTGTGCTTTAGCCTACGATTTCGGGGGTGGGCCCAAGGTCCAGGGGAGTCGTGGGCTAAAAATTGATCGGGGCGTGACAGGGAGGCTGGGGATCCTCTTAGTATGGTCCCTTTATTTATTCGAGGCAATTTGGGTGGTCAAACAGGTAAAACGGTGCGAATGGGGAATTTTCGGGCTAAATCGGTATGCTATAGTCTATGATTTTCGGTGTGGGCCTTGGGTTCGGGGGTGCCGTGGGACAAAATTGAACGGGGCATAAAGGGAGGTTGGGAATCATTCCAGTGTGGTCTTTTTATTTATTTGAGGCCATTTGGGTAGTCAAACGGGTAAAACGGCGCAAACGGGGTATTTTTAGGCCAAATTGATGTGCTATAGCCCATGATTTCGGGGGTGGGGCTAGAGTTCGGGTATGCCATGGGCCAAAAATCAAACAGGGCATTTTGGGGGATTGAGTATTATCCTAGTGTGGTCTGTTTATTTATTCGATGCAATTTGGGTGGTCAAACGGATAGAAAGGCGTGAACAGGTCATTTTTTGGGCCAAATCGGTGTGCTATAGCCCACGATTTTAGGGATGGGCTTAGGGTCCGGGGGTTCCGTAGGCCAAAAATTTATTGGTGCATGCCAAGGAGGTTGGAGATCATCCTAGTATGGTCTATTTATTTATTCGAGGTTATTTGGGTGGTCAAACGGATGCAACGGCACAAATGGGGCATTTTCGAGCCAAATCTGTGTGCTATAGCCTATGTTTTTGGGGGTTGGACTGGAGCTCGAGGGTGCCATGGTCGAAAATCGATCGAGGCATGCTAGTGAGGTTGAGAATCATTCCAGTGTGGACATTTAGGGGGTCAAACGGGTGTAACAACGCGAACGCAGCATTTTCGAGCCAAATTGGTGTACATTAGCCCACGGTTTCAGGGGTAGACCCGGGGTTCGGGGGTGTCGTGGGATGAAAATTGACTGGGACGTGCCAGGGAGGTTGGGGATCATCCCATTGTGGTCTGCTTAATTATTCGAGGCCATTTGGGTTGTCAAACGGGCAAAACAATGCAAACGGGGCGATTTCTAGCTAAATCAGTGTGCTATAGCCTACGGTTTAGTAGGTGGGCCAGAGTCTGGGGGTGCCGTGGATCAAGAATAGATTGGGGAGTGCCAGGGGGTTGGGCATCATCCCCGTGTGGCCTGTTTATTTATTCGAGGCCATTGGGTGGTCAAACGGGTGAAACAGCGCGAACGGGGCATTTTTGGACCAAATCGATGTGCTATAACATATGGTTTTGGGGGTGGAACCGAGGTTTCGGGGTGTCGTGGGCTGAAAATCGACCGAGCCATGTTAGGGAGGTTGGAGATTATCTCTGTGTGGTCTGTTTATTTATTTGAGGCAGTTTGGGTGGTCAAACGAGCAGAATGGCATGAATGGGGCATTTTCGGGCCAAATTGGTGTGGAATAGCCAACGGTTTTGAGCGTGTGCTAGGGGTCCGGGGGTGTCGTGGGCCAAAAATTGACCGAAGCATGGTAGGGAGGTTGGGGATCATCCCAGTGTGGTCCGTTTATTTACTCAAGGCCATTTGGGTGGTCAAACGGGCGAAACAACGCAAACAGAGCATTTTCAGGCCCGATCAATGTACTATAGCCCTTGGTTTTGGGGCGAGCTCAGGGTCCGGGAGTGTCGTGGGCCGAAAATTGAATGGGGTATGCCAGGAAGATTAGGGATCGTTCCAATATGGTTCGTTTATTTTGTCGAGGCTATTTGGGTGGTCAAAGAGGTGAAACGGCGCAAATAGAGCATTTTTGGGCCAAATCGGTGTGCTATAGCCCATAATTTTGGGGGTGGGCCCAGGGTGCCATTTACTGAAAATCAATTGGGGCGTGCCAGGGTGGTTTGGTATCATCCTAGTGTGTTTCATTTATTTATTCATGGCCATTGGGTGGTTAAACGAGTGAAACAACGCATACGGGGCATTTTCGAGCCAAACTGGTGTGCTATAGCATATGGTTTCGAGGGTGGGCCCAGGGTACCGAGGTGCCGTGGGCTAAAAATCGACCAGGGCATGCTAGGGATCATTTGAGTGTGGTATCTTTATTTATTCGAGGCAAGTTGGGAAGTTAAACGGGCAAAATGGCGTGAACGGGGCATTTTTTGGCCAAATTAGTATGCTACAGCCCACGGTTTTGGGGGTGGGCCCAGGGTTCGGAGGTGCCGTGGACTAAAAGTCAACTAGGGTATGCCAGGTAGATTGAAAATCATCCCAGTGTGGTCCTTTTTATTTATTCAAAACTATTTAGGTGGTCAAACGGGTGAAACAATGCGAACGAGGCATTTTTTGGCCAAATTGGTATGCTTTAGCCCACAGTTTTGGGGGTGGGCCAAGGTTCGGGGGTGTCGTGGGCAAAAAATTGATCGGGGCATGCCAGCGAGGTTGAGGATTATCCCAGTTTGGTCCGTTTATTTATTCAAGGCAATTTGGGCGGTCAAACGGGTAAAATGGCACGAACGGGGCAATTTCTAGCCTAATTGGTGTGCTATGGCCTACGGTTTTGTAGGTAGGCTCGGGGTTCGGGGGTGATGTGCACCAAAAATCGACCGAGGTATGCCAGGGGTAAAAAATTGTCCTAGTGTAGTACGTTTATTTATTCGAGGCCATTTGGGTGGTCAAACGGGCAAAATGAGAGCGAACGAGGCATTTTTGGACTATATCGGTGTGCTATAGCCCAAAGTTTTAGGATGGGCCCGAGGTTTGGGGGTATCGTAGACTGAAAATATTTTGGGGCTTTCCAGGGAGGTTGGGGATCGTCCCATTGTAATCCGTTTATTTATTCGAGGCCATTTCGGTGGTCAAACGGGCGAAACGACATGAACGGGGCTTTTTCGGGCCAAATCGATATGTTATAACCCACGGTTTCGAGGGTAGGCAAGGGGTCTGGGGGTGTCGTGGGCTGAAAATTGACCGGAGCATGCCAGGGAGGTTAGGGATTATCCCAGTGAGTTTGTTTATTTATTTGAGGCCATTTGGGTGTTCAAACAGGCAAAATGGCATAAACAGGGCATTTTCTAGCCAAATCGGTGTGCTATAGCCCACGGTTTTAGGGGTGGGCCAGGGGTCCGGGGGTCCCATAGGTTGAATATCGATCGGGGTGTGTCAGGGAGGTTAGGGATCTATAACGCCCCAAGAACCCATCCCGAGACATCACACGGTGCTTAAGGTCACTCGTGGCCCCAAGCTATCCCTCTAAGCCTGTTATCACTTTCAGAACCCACTATAACACAAATCATGCTAAGATAAAGAGAAATAACCATATATCTGAATGCATTAGATTAGGAGGAAACTGAATTAAGAGAATAGCACCTTCGGCTTGATTTGAACTCACGGGGAAAAGATGAGGGTACTTGACTCGCATATCTACTTCTGCTTCCCACGTAGCACCCTCGACTGATTGATTTTGCCATAGAACTTTAACCAAGGGAACTTCCTTATTTCTTAATCTACGAACTTGATAGGCTAGGATCTCGATCGGAATTTCATCATATTAAAGACTATCCTAAAATCACAACTTTACAATGGATCAACAACAACAGAGTCTCCAATGTGCTTCTTGAGCATAGAGATGTTAAATACAGGATGGACAGCTGCCAACTCTGTAGGCAACTCAATCTCATAAGCTACTTCCCTAACACTATTCGAAACTCTGTAAGGGCCAAAGTATCTAGGACTAAGTTTCCCTTTCTTTCCAAATCTTTTCACCTTTTTCATGGGTAAAATTTTCAAATACACCCAATCACCAACTTCAAATTCAAGAGCTCTTCTTCTCACATCTGCATATGACTTCTGACAGCTTTGGACTGTCTTCAACCTCTCCTGAATCAATTTAACTTTCTCCATAGCCTCAAACACAACATCGATTCCAATCATAGCTACTTCGCCCACTTCGAACCAACCTATGGGTGATCTACATCTCCTCCCATACAAAGCTTTAAACAGAGCCATTCCAATAGTAGCATGAAACTATTATTGTAGGCAAATTCAATCAACAACAAATGTTCATCCCAACTTCCCTTGAAATCAAGAACACAAGCCCTCAACATGTCTTTCAAAGCTTGAATAGTCATCTCAGCTTGACCATCTGTCTGTGGATTAAAAGCGGAGCTAAGATGAACTTGGGTGCCAAGACCCTTCTAGAAGGCCCTCCAAAAATGAGAAGTAAACTCAGTACCTCTATCGGAGATAATAGACAATGGAACTCCATGCAATCTGACTAACTCTAGAATGTACAGCTTAGCATAGTCCTCAGTGGTGAAAGATATATGCACTGGTAGGAAATGTGCGGACTTAGTCAACCTGTCTACAACAACCCAAATCGAATCATGGTGACTGCGAGAAGGAGGTAAACCAGTCACAAAATCCATATTCACTTTCTCCCACTTCCAAGTAGGGATACTAAATTCTTGCATCATACCACCGGGTCTCAGGTGCTCTATCTTTACCTTCTGTCAAGTTGCACACTTCTCTACGAACTTTGCTACATCCTTTTTCATACCATTCCACCAATAAATCTCCCTCAAATTGTGGTACATCTTGGTAGCACCGGAATAAATAAAATACCATGCGCCATACGCCTCAGCCATAATCCTATACCCTAGATCATCAACATCAGGCACACATAACCTATTCTGAAATCTCAAAACACCATCTCCCCTTTGGGAGAAAACCTCTACCTTTTGTTCTTTGACGGACGCTTTCAATTCAGCAAAACGAAAATCCATATCCTGCTTCTCTTTCACTTCTGAAACTAGGGAAGATTCGGAGCTACTCTGAACCCAAAAACTACCCTCATTTGAATCGAGCAATCTGACACCTAACCTAGCCAAATGATGTACTTTGAGGACTAACTCCCTCTTATCTTCCTCAACATATGCTACACTACCTATGAACGATCTGTTAAGGGCATCCGTCACTATATTGGCCTTGCCCGAGTAATACAACACACTCATATCGTAGTCCTTCAGCAATTTTAACTATCTCCTCTATCGAAGATTCAATTCTCTCTGAGTAAATACATATTGTAAACTCTTGTGATCCATAAAAACATCAACATGAACGTCTATAGGTAGTGTCTCCAAATTTTCAAAGCAAAAACCACTTCAACTAACTCCAGGTCATGGGTCGGATAATTCTTCTCATGAGGTTTCAACAGTCGGGAGGCATAAGCTATAACCTTACCCTTCTGCATCAACACACAACCTAAACCAACTCTGGAAGCATCACAATACACCACAAAATCTTCTTCACCATTGGGCAGGGTCATCACAGGGGCTGAAGTGAGTTGAGTCTTCAACTCCTGAAAACTCTTCTCGCAAGAATCTAACCACTGGAATTTTACCCTTTTTTATGTTAACTGGGTCAAAGGAGAAGCAATGGAAGAGAAACCTTTGACGAAACAACGGTAGTAGCCAGCTAGACCCAGGAAACTCTTAATATCAGATGGGGAAATAGGTCTAGGCCAACTTTTCACAGCTTCTACCTTTTGAGGATCAACTTGAATACCTTCAGAAGAAATAATATGACCCAAAAAAGCAATTGACCGAAGCCAAAATTCACACTTGTTAAATTTAGCAATCAACCGCTGATTTCTAAGGGTCTGCAAAACAATTCGGAGATGATTTGCATAGTCGTTCTCACTTTGGGAGTACACAAGAATATCATCTATGAACAAAATAACGAACATATCCAGGTATGGTCTGAACACCCGATTCATAAGGTCCATAAAAGTTGTTGGGGCATTAGTTAATCCGAAGGACATAACTAAGAATTCAAAATGACTATAACAAATGCGAAAAGCTGTCTTTGAAATGTCACACTCTCTGACTTTAAGTTGGTGATAACCGGATCTCAAATTGATTTTTGATAAATAACTGGCACCTTGCAGCGGATCAAACAAGTCATCAATTCTAGGAAGAGGATATTTGTTCTTGATTGCGACCTTGTTGAGCTGGCGATAGTCAATGTACATGTGCAATAAACCATATTTCTTTTGCAAGAATAAAATGGGTGCACCCCAGGGAGACACACTGGGCCTTATAAAACCCTTATCAAGAAGATCTTTGAGTTGCTCTTTTAACTCCTTAAGTCTATGGGGGCCATACGATATGGAGGAATAAAAATTGATTTTGTATCAGGGAGAAGATCAATTCCGAATTCTATCTCTCTATTAGAAGGTACCCTAGGGAGATCTTCCGAGAAAACATCAAAAATCTCATTAACAACACTAAGAGATTGAATAGTTGGAGTCTCAGATTTAGTATCTTTAACTTGAACCAAATGATAGATACAACCTTTGGAAATCAACTTCCTATCTTTAAGAAGGGATATGAAATGACTTTTAGAAGACAGAATTTCCGAACCACTCAAAAGCTAGCTCATTAGGAAACTGAAATTTGACTACACGGGTACGACACTCTATAGATGCATAGCAAGAGTGAAGCCAATCCATACCTACAATAATGTCAAAATCAACTATGTCTAGCTCAATCAAATCTTCAAACATGACTCTATGAAAGACAATGATATGACACTTTTTATATACTTGCTTGGCAACAACAGATTTACCCATGAGTGTAGAAACTAAGAAAGGCTCAGGCATTTTTTCAGCATAAATTTTAAAATTCATAGCCACCAACGGAATCACATACAAAAGACTTAACCCAGGGTTCATTAATACATACAAATCAAAATAAAATACACGAAGCATACAAGTAACAACATCTGGTGAATCCTCCTACTCCTGGAGGGGTGGTATAGCATAAAAGCAATTTTGGTGCTGACCGCCGGAAGTACTAGTTGAGGCACCCTGAGGAGGAGTAGAATGAACTACAGGGGCTAGAGCACTAATAGTATGACTCTGAGGATGAACATCGCCACTCCTCTGTCTAGCATACAGGCAATTCCTTAACCTATGGCCCATCTTACCGCAACCAAAACTACCTATCTGACCGAATAAGTACTCACTCGGATGGTCCCTACCATACTTCAGGTATGGGGGAGGATAAAGTCTGTTACTCACACTATCCTGGGACCTAGACATAGTAGGCCTATTACCTTGCTCCAGCCTCATTCTGAATGTAGGAGTACTAGCTGACGAAGGTGCTGGCATAAGAGAACGGCTCTGGAACTGAGGGCAGATCCCTCCAAAAAATCTAGTCTGACTATACCCCTGCTGCTCAGATCTAACTCTCTTGTTTCCTCTCTCTCTCTCTCTCTCCTTTACTTTATCAGCTTCAATCTGCTGAGCATGAATCATTAGTCTTTAAAGGTCCATGTCCCGATTAACCATAGTGGATCTACACTCTTTCACAACATAACTGGATACATCGGCTAAGAACTTACTCATACTAGTTCTAGAATCAGCCATCATACCGGGAGCATATTTAGATAACTAGTTAAACTTATGGCAATACTCCTTAACTGCCATGGAGCATTGTCTAAAGTTCATAAATTCTTCTAATTTTGCTTTTCTCAGCTCCGAGGGAAAGAATCTACTTAAGAAGGCATCCTGAAATAATTGCCAAGTCATAGGAGCATCATTCTTCCTTTTACTTTTCCAACACATCTCTATCCAATTATAAGCAACATCTTTTATTCGATAGGCAGCCAAGTCAACACTCTCCTCCTCAGTCATATGCATAATTTGAGTGATCTTTCTCACTTCATCTAAATACATTTGTGGGTCTTTACCTACTTTCGACCCATAGAACTCAGGTGGATTCATTCACATAAAGTCATGAACCTGGGCTGCAGTAGAATTATTCCCTTACGGAGGTAGAATAGTAGCCTGGGTGTTGGCTTGAGCATTGGCGGTGACCGCTTGGGCTAGCACTTGGAAAGCTACCCAGAATTCTATATGGGACACCATCTCACCTAAAGGATCAACGGGTTAAAATCATTTGTTGTTTTTGCTATCTCTATGAGGAGGCATTTTCTTTCATAAAAGAGCATAAATTAGTAGCAGAGAGAAACACTCATAGGCACGATAGACTTTTGAAAGAAAGAAACAACTTTTCCTAAAACATCCCGTAACCTCTTGCTCATAGATATGGCGCGCTACACAGCGATGATCAAGATTCTACGCAATGGGGATTGTCAGACTCCCTAGGATTCTTCAAACCTTAGGCTCTAATACCAAGCTTGTAATGTCCCAAGAACCCATCTCGAGATGTCACACGGTGCTTAAGGTCACACGTGGCCCCAAGCTATCCCTCTAAGCCTATCATCACTTTCAGAACTCACTATAACACAAATCATGCTGAGATAAAGAGGAATAACCATGTCATAAACATACTATGATATAAAGTAATAGTGCTCTGTAAAATCAAAATACTAAAGTTTTGTACATACTGGTACTCTAGCCTGACGAAGCCTCTACTATACAAGTCTGATGAGCCATTGGGATAGATCCCTAACTGACTTGTACTAAACTAAAAAATAAATAACCATCTATTGACAAGACAAAACCAGAAATATAGGTCCTCGAACCATGAGGACTCACCAATAGGAGAAGTATACAGGAAGATACTCAAAGATCATTATCACTGCTGAGACTGAGCACCTGAACCTATATCATGAGAAAATATATAATACAAAAGAATATGGGGGTCATTACTTAGGAATGTACTGAGTATGTGGGGGTGGATGCAGCATTTTAAATAATATCATAAATGTATGAGAAATCATGCATGCTGACAATAATAACTATCTTCGTTTGAATTATCTGAAACATTATTTCTATAAATGATTAGTAATGACACGTGTTTCATAAATCTCATAAATCATTTAACTCAACTCAAACTCTTTAACTCGTGACTCAGAGTGACTCGATAACTCAAGAGACTTATATCATTATGGGCGTGGGAGTTTCTTATAACCGACATAACTACTCCATATGAGCCTCATGGTGTCCAACGTTTTGCCCTCTTAAGGAGAGAACCCCACATTGGTAGGGGTGTCGTACTCTTTCCATGGAGTACACCTCAATCTCATTATCATAATCTCATACTCTATATTTGGCCTACAATTATCAACATCAATCTTACGGTGGCACATAGTTCTGGGGAAATACCAAATTTCCAACTCGGTGCTAAATACTCCTCCCAGACTTAGCTCAGAACATGTCAGGAAATCCACCTTAATCAATATCAACTCATAGGTCTATTTTAAAGGCCAAAACATAAATATATATCTCATCTGTAAATCATAAACATTTTGTGGATTCCTAACTTGACTCAACTCAACACAATCTTGCTCAACATCAAGTCCATTGTCTTTTCAAATTATTTTCAAATATCAAAAGCTTCAAGGAAACATCATAGGACTCATTCTTGACTTTCAATCTTAAATATCGATATATATTAAATAGTCAAATTTCTCATGGAAAGGCATAACTCATGACACTTGTCTTAAATCGCTTAGAAATCATCAATACATAATGACAATATACAACTCATGGAATAGATTCTCTATTTAAGAAACATGATGGTGAAGAAATCATAAATATCAAACTTATTCAACTCAAATCTCATAAATCATAAATAAAGAAATTTGGGTGTAAACCCACTTGCAAAATCATGTAAATCAATAATAGAAAATAAATCTTTAGGTACAAGAACAAAAGAAGTGTTCTTGTTCAAACCCCACATATCTTAGATTTTGATTTTGAAGATATAGAAACTTGCTTGAAACTTCTTTCTCACACTTTTAGACCAAGACCTTGCTGCCTTTAACTTGAGGAACTTAGTTCTTGAATAACTTGAAGAAATTTATGGGAGATTTCTTGAATTTCTTAGAGATGATTTGATTTTTGAGTTTGGAAGAAACCCTAGGGAGGCTAGGGATCGTCCTAATATGGTTTGTTTATTTATTTAAGGCCATTTAGATAGCCAAACGAGCAAAACAGCACGAACAAGGCATTTTGGGTCATATCATTGTGCTGTAGCCCATGGTTCTGGGGGTAGATCTGGGGTCAAGGGGTTTCGTAGGCTAAAAATTGACCGGGGCGTGCCAGGGAGGTTAGGTATAGTTCCAGTGTGGTCCGTTTATTTATTTGTGGCCATTTAGGTGGTCAAACAGGTAAAACAGAGTGAACCAGACATTTTTTGGCAAAATTGGTGTTCTATAGCCCAAGATTTTAGGGGTGGGCTGAGGTTTGGAGGTGCCGTAGGTCAAAAATAGACCCTGGCATGCCTGGGATTTTAGGATCATCCCTGTGTAGTATGTTTATTTATTCTAGGCCATTTGAGAGGTCAAATAGGCAAAACAGCATAAACGGGGTATTTTTAAGCCAAATTAATGTGCTATAGCCCATGATTTAGGGGTGGGCCTAAGGTCCAAGGGTGTCGTGGGCAAAAAATCAATCGGGGCATGCTAGGAAGGATGAGGATCATTCCAGTGTGGTCAGTTTTTTTATTCGAGGCAATTTGGGTGGTCAAATGGGAAAACGGCATAAATAAGATATTTTTGGGTCAAATTAGTGTGCTATAGCACATGGTTTTGGAGGTGGGATCGGGGTTCGGGGGTGCTGTTGGCCGAAAATCAATTGGAGCATGCCAGGGTAATTGGGATCATCCCAGTACTGTCCATTTATTCATTCGAGACCATTTGAATGGTCAAACAGATGAAATGACGCGAACAGGGCAATTTTGGGCCAAATTGGTGTGCTATAAGCCACTGTTTTGGTTGTAAGCCCAGGGTCCAGGGGTAACATGGGCCAAAAATCAAATGGGGTATGCCAGGGAGGTTGAGGATCATTTGAATATGGTTCTTTTAATTATTCGAGGCTATTTGGTAGTCAAACAGGCGAAATGGCACGAACAGGGCATTTTTGGGTCAAATCAGTGTGCTATAGCCCTCAATTTTGGGGGTGGGCTTAGGTTCAGGGGGTTTCGTAGGTCAAAAATCGACCGGGGCATGCTAGGGAGGTTTGGTATTGTCCTTTTGTGGTCCCTACATTTATTCGTGGTTATTTGGGTGGTCAAACGGGTGAAACAAGACATTTTTGGGCCAAATCGGTGTGCTATAGCCCACGGTTTCGGGGGTGGGCCCGGGGTTTGGGGGTGCCATGGGCCAAAAATTAACTGGGCTGTGCTAGGGAATTAGGGATTATCCCAGTATGGTACGTTTATTTATTCGAGGCTATTTGGGTGGTCAAACATGCAAAACAGCATGAATGAGGCATTTTTGGGCCAATTCGGTGTGCTATAGCATTTAATTTTGGGGGTGGGCCTAGTGTCCGGGGGTGCAGTAGGTCAAAAATTGACTGGGGTGTGCTAGGGAGGTTGGGAATCATCGTAGTATGGTCCGTTTATTTATTCAAGGCTATTTGGATGATAAAACGAGCAAAACAGTGCGAATGGGGCATATTTGAGCCAAATCGGAGTGCTATAGTCCACTATTTTGGGGGTGGGCTCGGGGTCCGGGGGAGCCGTGGGCCAAAAATTGACTGGGGCATGCCAGGAAGATTGGGGATCATCCCAGTGTGGTTCATTTATTTATTCGAGGCCATTTGGATAGTTAAACGGTGAAACACCATGAACAGAACATTTTAAAGTTAAATCGGTGTCCTATAGCCCACAGTTTTTTATGGGGTGAGCTCGGGATCTGAGGGTGTCATGGGCTAAAAATTATCTGAGGCTTGCTAGGGAGGTTGGGGATAGTTCCATTGTGCTCCGTTTATTTATTTGTGGCCATTTGGGTAGTCAAACGGGTGAATTAACGTGAACGCAGTATTTTCTGGCCAAATTGGTATGCTAGAGCCCACGGTTTCGGGGATGGGCCTGGGGTTTGGGGATTTCGTGGGCCAAAAATCGACCGGGGTGTGCCAGGGAGGTTGGGGATCGCCCCAGTATGGTTTGTTAATTTATTCGATATGGAGGATCATACCAGTGTCGTCCATTTATTTATTCGAGGCTATTTGGGTGGTCAAACTGGCAAAACAGTGCGAATGGGGCACTTTTGGGCCATATCAATGTACTATAGCCCGTGGTTTTTGGAGTGGGACCTATTCCAGGGGTTCCGTGGGCGAAAAATTGATCGGGGCATGCCATGGAGGTAGGGGATCATTCTAGTGTGGTCTTTATATTTATTCGAGGCCATTTGGGTGGTCGAACGGGCAAAACAGCGCAAAATGGGGCATTTTTGGGCCAAATCGGAGTGCTATAGCCCATGGTTTCGATCTTGGGCTCGGGGTATGGGGGTGCCGTTGACCAAAAATCAAACACTTCATGACAGGGAGGTTGATGATCGTCCCAGTATGGTTTGTTTATTTTTTTGAGGCCATTTGGGTGGTCAAACGGGCGAAACAGCGCAAATGGGGCTCTTTCGGGCGAAACTGGTGTGCAATAGCCTTTGGTTTTATGGGTGGGCCCGGGGTCTGGGGTGCCTTGGCTCAAAAATCAATCGGGGTATGTCAGCGAAGTTGGGGAATATCTTAGTGTGGTCCATTTATTTATTCATGGCTATTTGGATGGTAAAATAGGTAAAACGGCGTGACCAGGGCATTTTTGGGCTAAATTGATGTGCTATAGCCTTAGGTTTCGGGGGTGAGCCCGGCGTCTAGGGGTTCCATAGGCCAAAAATCGATTGGCGCATTCCAGGGAGGTTGCAGATCATCCCACTGTGGTCCGTTTATTTATTCAAGGCCATTTGGGTGGTCAAACGGCGAAACAGCGCGAACACGACATTTTTGGGCCAAATTGATGTGCTATAGCCACGATTTCAAGGGTGGGGCCCAGGCTCAGGGTACCATGGGCCGAAAATCAATCGGGGTATGCCAGGAGGTTGGGAATCATCCCAGTGTGGTCTGTTTAATTATTCGAGGTGATTTGGGTTGCCAAACGGGCGAAACAGAGTGAACGGGTCATTTTTCGGCTAAATCGGTGTGCTATAGCCCATGGTTTTAGGGTGGGCCTGGGGTCCGGGGTTATCATGGGCCAAAAATTGACCGGGGCATGCCAGGGAGGATGGGGACCATCCCAGTATGGTCTGTTTATTTATTCAAGGATATTTGGATGGTCAAATGGGCAAAACGGCATGAATGGGGCATTTTCGGGCCAAATCAGTGTGCTATAGCCTAATGTTTTGGGGGTGGGCCAGAGGTCCGAAGGTGCCGTGGGCCAAAAATTAATCGGGGCATAACAGGGATGTTGGGGATCGCCCCAGTATGGCTAGTTTATTTATTCAAGGCCGTTTGAATGGTCAAACAGGCAAAACGATGTGAATGGGGCATTTTCGAACTAAATCGGTGTTCTATAGCAGGCGGTTTTGGGGGTGGGCCCAGGGTCAGGGGGTGCCGTAGGCCAAACATTGACCAGGGTATGCCAGGGAGTTTGAAAATCATCCCAGTAAGGTTCATTTATTTATTTGAGGCCATTTGGATGGTCAGACACAGAAACGGAGCGAACAGGGTATTTTAGGCATAAATCGGTGTGCTATAGCCAACAATTTTGGGCTAAAGGGCCTGGGGTTCGAGGTTGTCGTAGGTCAAAAATTGATTGGGGTATGCCAGGGAGGTTGCGGATTATCCTACTGTGGTTCGTTTATTTATTCGAGGCAATTTGGGTGTTCAAGTGGGCAAAAATGATGCGAACAGTGCATTTTCATCCCAAATCAGTGTGCTATAGCCACGGTTTTTGGAGTAAGCCCACGGTCTGGGGGTGCCGCGGGCTGAAAATTAACCGGGGTATGCCAAGTAAGTTGGGGATCATCCCAGTGTGGTTCATTTATTTATTTGATGCCATTTGGATCTTCAAACGGGCAAAACATCGTGAATGGGGTATTTTCGGGCCAAATCAGTGTGTTATAGCCCAATGTTTTGGGGTTGGGCCAGGGGTCCGAAGGTGCTGTGGGCCAAAAATTAACCGAGGCATACCAGGGAGGTTGGGGATCTCCCCAGTATGGTTAGTTTATTTATTCGATCCCATTTGAATTGTCAAACAGGCAAAACGATGTGAATGGGGCATTTTCGAACAAAATTGGTGTTCTATAGCAGACGATTTTGGGGGTGGGCCTAGGGTCTGGGGGTGCCGTAGGCCAGAAATTGACCAGGGTATGCTAGGGAGGTTGCAAATCATCCCAGTAAGGTTCGTTTATTTATTCGAGGCCATTTGGATGGTCAGACAGAGAAACGATGCAAACGGGGTATTTTCGGTATAAATTGGTGTGCTATAGACCACAGTTTTGGGGGTGGGCCTGGGATCCGAGGTTGCCGTAGGTCAAAAATTGATTGGGGTATGGCAGGGAGGTTGGGGATCATCCCAGTGTGGTTCGTTTATCTATTCGAGGCAATTTGGGAGTTCAAATAGGCAAAAATGATGCGAACAGTGCATTTTCATCCCAAATCAGTGTGTTATAGCCACGGTTTTAGGAGTGGGCCCACGGTCTGGGGGTGCCGCAGGCTGAAAATCGACCGGGTTATGCCAAGTAGGTTGGGGCTCATCTCAATATGGTTCGTTTATTTATTTGATGCCATTTGGATGGTCAAACGGGCAAAATAGCTCTAACTGGGCATTTTTTGGTCAAATTGGTGTTACAGCCCATGGTTTTGGTGGTGGGCCTAGGGTTCAGGGGTGTATTACATCAAAAATATAATGGGGCATGCTAAGGAGGTTGGATATTATCAAAGTGTCGTCCGTTTACTTATTCGAGGCCATTTGGGTGGTTAAATGGGTAAAACAGTACAAACGGGGCACTTTCGGGCTAAATCGATGTACTATAGCCTTTGGTTTTGGGAGTGGGCCCAGTTCTAGGGGTACCGTGGGACAAAAATCAACCAGGGCATGCCAAGGAGGTTGGGGATCATTCCAATGTGCTCTTTTTATTTATTCAAGTCTATTTGGGTGGTCAAACGGGTGAAACGGTGCGAACGGGGCATTTTTGGGCTAAATCGAAGTGCTATAGCCCATAGGTTTGGGGGTGGGCCTGGTCTCTGTGGTGCTGTGGACCAAAAATTTATAGAGATGGGTCAGGGAGATGGGGATCATCCCAGTATGGTCTGTTTATTTATTTGAGGATATTTGGATGGTCAAACGAGTGAAACGGGGAGAATGAGGCATTTTCAAGCCAAATTAGTGTGCTATAGCCCAATGTTTTAGGGGTGGGCCTGGGGTTCGGGGGTGTCGTGGGCCAAAAATTGATTGGCGCATACTAGGGAGGTCGGGGATCACCCCAGAATATTTAGTTTACTTATTTGAGGCCATTTGGGTGGTCTAACGGGCCAAACGGTGCAAATAAGACATTTTTGGGACAAATCGATGTTCTATAGCCCATGAGTTTGGGGTTAGGCCCGGGCTCCGAGGGTGCCGTAGGCTAAAAATTGATCGGGGCATGCTAGTGAGGTGCCAGATTGTCCCAGTGAGGCCCATTTATTTATTCGAGACTATTTGGATGGTCAGACAGAGAAACAGTGCGAATAGGGCATTTTTAGGCCAAATCGGTGTGCTATAGCCCACGGTTTTGGAGGTGGGCCCAGGGTTCAAGGGTGTCGTTGGTCAAAAATCAACTGGGGTGTGCCAAGGAGGTTGGGGATCATCCTAGTATGGTTTGTTTATTTATTTGAGGCAATTTGGGTTTTCAAATGGGCAAAAATAGTGCGAACAAAGCATTTTCGACCTAAATCGGTGTGCTATTGCCACGGTTTTAGGGGTGGGCCTAAGGTTTGGGGGTGTCATGGGCCAAAAATTGACTGAGGCATGCCAAGGAGGTTGGGGATCATCCCAGTATAGTTCTTTTATTTCTTTGAGGCCATTTCAATGGTCAAACGGGTCAAACAGCACGAACAGGGCATTTTTGGGTCAAATTGGAATGCTATAGCCCACGGTTTTGGCGGTAGGCCCGGGGTTCGGGGGTGTATTGCACCAAAACTCGATTGGGGTATGCAAGGAGGTGGAGGATCATCCCAGTTTCGTCTATTTATTTATTCGAGGCCATTTGGGTAGTCAAACGGGCGAAACAGCGCGAATGAGGCACTTTCGGGCCATATCGGTGTACTATAGCTCATAGTTTTAGGAGTGGGCCCTATTCCAAGGGTGACGTGGGCGAAAAATCAATTGGGGCCTGCCACAGAGATTGGGGACCATTCCAGGATGGTCTTTATATTTATTCGAGGCCATTTGGGGGGTCGAACGGGCAAAACAGCGCGAAATAGGGCATTTTTGGGCCAAATCGGAGTGCTATAGCCCATAGTTTCGGTCTTGGGCTCGGGGTCTGGGGGTTCCGTTGGCCAAAAATCAACCACGTCATGACAGAGAGGTTGGGGATCATCCCAGTATGGTTCATTTAATTTTTTGAGGCCATTTAGGTGGTCAAACGGGTGAAACGGCGCGAATGGGGCTTTTTTGTGCCAAAACGGTGCGCAATAGCCTTTGGTTTTAGGGGTGGGCACGGAGTATGGGGTGTCGTAGGTCAAAAATTGACCGGTGCATGCCATGGAAGTTGGGGAACATCCTAGTATGGTCCATTTATTTAATCGTGGCCATTTGGATAGTGAAATGGGCAAAATGGCATGACCAGGGCATTTTAAGGCCAAATTGATGTGCTATAGCCTTCGGTTTTGGGGGTGAGCCTGGCGTCCGGGGGTGTCATAGGCCGAAAATCAATTGGGGCATTTGAGAGAGGTTGAAGATCATCCCAGTATGGTCCGTTTATTTATTCAAGGCCATTTGGGTAGTCAAACGGCAAAACAGCACAAACGGGGCATTTTTGGGCACGATCGATGTGCTATAGTCACAGTTTCAAGGGTGGGGCCTAGGTCCAAGGTACCATGGGCTGAATATCAACTGGGGTATGCCAGTGAGGTTGGGAATTATCCCAGTGTGGTCTGTTTAATTATTCAAGGTCATTTGGGTTGCCAAACGTGCAAAACGGTGTGAACGGATCATTTTTGGGCTAAATCATTGTGCTATAGCCCATGGTTTTGGGGTGGGCCCAGGGTCCGGGGGTATCATAGGCTAAAAATTGACCGTGGCATGCTAGTTAGGTTGGGGATCATCCCAGTCTAGTCTGTTTATTTATTCGAGAATATTTGGATAGTCAAACGGGTGAAACGGCGTGAATGGGACATTTTCGGGCCAAATCAGTGTGCTATAGCCTAATGTTTTGGGGGTGGGCCAGGGTTCCGAGCGTGCCGTGGGCCAAAAATCAACCGGGGCATATAAGGGAGGTTGGAGATCACTCCAGTGTAGTTAGTTTATTTATTCAAGACCATTTGAATGGTCAAACAGGAAAAACGGTGTGAATGGGGCATTTTCGGACTAAATCGGTGTTCTATAGCAGACGGTTTTGGGGGTGGGCCCAGGGCTGGGGGTGCCGTAGGCCAAAAATTAACTAGGGTATGACAGGGAGGTTGTAGATCATTCTAGTAAGGTTCGTTTATTTATTCTAGGCCATTTGGATGGTAAGACAAAGAAACGGTACGAACGGGGTATTTTCAGGATAAATCGGTGTGCTATAGCCCACAATTTTGGGGGTGGGCCTGGGGTCCAAGGTTGTCGTAGGTCAAAATTTGATTGGGGTATGCCAGGGAGGTTGGGGATTATCCCATTGTGGTTTGTTTATTTATTTGAGGCAATTTGGGTTGTCAAACGGGTAAAAACGATGCGAATAGGGCATTTTCATGCTAAATCGGTGTGCTATAGCCACGGTTTTGGGGGTGGGCCCAAGTTCTGGGGGTACGGCCGACTGGAAATCGACTAGGGAATGTCAAGTTAGTTGGGGATCATTCTAGTATGGTTCGTTTATTTATTCAAGGCCATTTGAATGGTGAAACGGGCAAAACAGCACTAACTGGGCATTTTCGGGTCAAATTGGTGTGTTATAGCCTATAGTTTTGGCGGTGGGCCCAAGGTCCGTCGGTTTATTATGTCAAAAATTAATTAGGGTATGCTAAGGAGGTTGGCGATCATCCCATTGTGGTTCGTTTATTTATTCGAGGCAATTTGGGTTGTCAAACGGGCAAAAACAATGCGAATAGGGCATTTTCATCCAAAATCGGTGTGCTATAGCCACGGTTTCGGGGGTGGGCCCAGGGTCCAGGGGTTTCATGGGCCAAAAATGGACTGAGGCATGCCATAGAAGTTGAGGATCATCCCAGTATAGTTCTTTTATTTCTTTGAGGCCATTTCGATGGTCAAACGAGTGAAACAGCATGAACGGGGCATTTTTGGGTCAAATTGGAATGCTATGCCCACGATTTTGGTGGTAGGCCCGGAGTTCGGGGGTGTATTACACCAAAACTCGATCGGGGTATGCAAGGAGGTGGAGGATCACCCCAGTTTTGTCCATTTATTTATTCGATGCCGTTTGGGTAGTCAAACGGGCGAAACAGCGCGAATGAGGCACTTTCGGGCCATATCGGTGTACTATAGCCCATGGTTTTAGGAGTGGTCCCTATTCCAAGGGTTCCATGGGCGAAAAATCAATTGAGGCCTGCCACGGAGATTGGGGATCATTCCAGTGTGGTCTTTATATTTATTTGAGGCCATTTGGGTGGTCGAACAGACGAAACTGCGCGAAATAGGGCATTTTTGGGCCAAATCGGAGTGCTACAGCCTATGATTTCGGTCTTGGTCTCGGGGTATGGGAGTTCTGTTGGCCAAAAATCAACCAAGTTATGATAGAGAGGTTGGGGATCGTCCCAGTATGGTTCATTTAATTGTTTGAGGCCATTTGGTTGGTCAAACGGGTGAAATGGCACGAATGGGGCTCTTTTGTGCCAAACCGCTGTGCAATAGCCTTTGGTTTTGGGGATGGGCACGGATTCTGGGGTGTCGTAGGTCGAAAATTGACCGATGCATGCCAGGGAAGTTGGGGAACATCCTAGTATGGTCCATTTATTTAATCGTGGCCATTTGGATAGTGAAATGGGAAAAATGGCATGACCAGGGCATTTTAAGGCCAAATTGATGTGCTATAGCCTTCGGTTTCGGGGGTGAGCCTAGCGTCCGGGGGTGTCATAGGACAAAAATCGATTGGGGCATTCGAGAGAGGTTGCAGATCATCCCAATGTGGTCCGTTTATTTATTCAAGGCTATTTGGGTGGTCAAATGGCGAAACAGCACAAACGGGGCATTTTTGGGCACGATCGATGTGCTATAGCCACAGTTTCAAGGGGTGCAATTCCAAGGTACCATGGGCTGAATATCAACCGGGGTATGCTAGTAAGGTTGGGAATTATCCCAGTGTGGTCAGTTTAATTATTCAAGGTCATTTGGGTTGCCAAACGTGCAAAACAATGTGAACGGATCATTTTTGGGCTAAATCATTATGCTATAGCCCATGGTTTTGGGGTGGGCCCGGGGTCCGGGGGTATCATAGGCTAAAATTTGACCGGGGCATGCTAGTTAGGTTGGGGATCATCCCAGTCTAGTCTGTTTATTTATTCGAGGATATTTGGATGGTCAAACGGGTGAAACGGCATGAATGGGGCATTTTCGGGCGAAATCAGTGTGCTATAGCCCAATGTTTTGGGGTTGGGCCAGGGGTCCGACGGTGTCGTGGGCCAAAAATCAACCAGGCCATACAAGAGAGGTTGGAGATCGCTCCAGTGTGGTTAGTTTATTTATTCAAGGCCATTTGAATGGTCAAACAGGCAAAACGGTGTGAATGAGGCCTTTTCGGAGTAAATCGGTGTTCTATAGTAGACGGTTTTGGGGGTGGGCCCAGGTTCTGGGGGTACCGCAGGCTGGAAATCGACTGGGACATGCCAAGTTGGTTGGGGATCATTCCAGTATGGTTCGTTTATTTATTTGAGGCTATTTGGATGGTAAAACGGGCAAAACAGCACTAACTGGGCATTTTTGGGTCAAATTGGTGTGTTATAGCCTATGGTTTTGGCGGTGGGCCCAAGGTCCGGAGGTGTATTATGTCAAAAACTAATTGGGGCATGCTAAGGAGGTTGGCGATCATCCCATTGTAGTTCGTTTATTTATTCGAGGCAATTTGGGTTGTCAAACGGGCAAAAATGATGCGAATAGGGCATTTTCATCCTAAATCAGTGTGTTATAGCCACGGTTTTGGGGGTGGGCCCAGGGTCTGGGGTGCTGGGGGCTGGAAATCGACTGGGGTGTGCCAAGTTGGCTGGGGATCATTCCAGTATGGTTCGTTTATTTATTCGAGGCCATTTGGATGGTAAAACAGGCAAAACAGCACTAACTGGGCATTTTTGGGTCAAATTGGTGTGTTATAGCCTATGGTTTTGGTGGTGGGCCCAGGGTCCGATGGTGTATTATGTCGAAAATTAACTAGGGCATGCTAAGGAGGTTGGAGATCATCCCATTGCGGTCCGTTTATTTATTCAAGGCCATTTGGGTAGTTAAATGGGCAAAACAGTGCAAACGGGACACTTTTGGGCTAGATCGGTGTACTATAGCCCGTGGTTTTGGGAGTGGGCCTAGTTCTAGGGGTGCCGTAGGACAAAAATTGACTGGGGCATGCTAAGGAGGTTGGGGATCATTCTAGTGTGTTATTTTTATTTATTCGAGGCCATTTAGGTGGTCAAACGGGTGAAACGATGCGAACGGGGCATTTTTAGGCTAAATCAAAGTGCTATAGCCCACAGGTTTGGGGGTGGGCCTAGTCTCTGGGATGCTATGGACCAAAAATTTATAAAGGTGGGCCAGGGAGGTTGGGGATCGTCCCAGGATGGTCTTTTTATTTATTTGAGGATATTTGGATGGTCAAATGGGTGAAACGGCGAGAATGAGGCATTTTCAGGCCAAATTGGTGTGCATGAGGCATTTTCAGGCCAAATTAGTGTGCCATAGCCCAATGTTTTGGGGGTGGGCCCGGGGTTCGGGGGTGTCGTAGGCCAAAAATCGACTGGGGCATACCAGGGAAGTTGAGGATCGCCCCAGTATATTTAGTTTACTTATTAGAGGCCATTTGGGTGGTCTAACAGGCCAAACAGTGCAAACAAGGCATTTTCAGGACAAATCGATGTGCTATAGCCCACGGTTTCGGGGGTAGGCCCAGGTTCCGGTGGTGCCGTAGGCCAAAAATTGATTGGGGCATGCTAGGGAGGTGGCATACTATCCCATTAAGGTCCGTTTATTTATTATAGACCATTTGGGTGGTCAGACGGAGAAACAGTGCAAACAGGGCATTTTTGGGCCAAATCGGTGTGCTATAGCCTACGGTTTTGGGGGTGGGCTCGGAGTTCGAGGGTGCCATGGGTTGAAAATCAATTGGGGTATGCCAGGAAGGTTGGGGATCATCCCAGTATGGTTTGTTTATTTATTCAAGGCAATTTGGGTTTTTAAAAGGGCATAAACAGTGTGAACAAGGCATTTTCGACCTAAATCGGTGTGCTATAGCCACGGTTTCGGGGTGGGCCTAGGGTCCGGGGGTTTCATGGGCCAAAAATTGAACAAGGCATTCTAGGGAGGTTGGGATCATCCCAGTATAGTTCTTTTATTTTTTTGAGGCCATTTGGATGGTCAAACAGGCGAAACAGCGCGAACGGGGAATTTTTGGGTCAAATTGGATGCTATAGCCCACGGTTTTGGCAGTGGGTCCGGGGTTTGGGGGTGTATTATGAAAAAACTTGATTGGGGCATGGAAGGAAGTGGAGTATCATCCATTTATTTATTCGAGGCCATTTGGGTGGTTAAACGGGCAAAACAGCGCGAATGGGGTACTTTCGGGCCATATCGGTGTACTATAGCCTGTGGTTTTGGGAGTGGGCCCTATTCCAGTGGTACCGTGGGTAAAAAATCAATCAGGGCATACCACGAAGGTTGGGGATCATTCCAGTGTGGTCTTTATATTTATTCAAGGCCATTTGGGTGGTCAAATGAGTGAAACAACATGAAATGGGGCATTTTTGGGCCAAATCGGAGTGTTATAGCCCACGGTTTTGGTCTTTGGCTCGGGGAATGGGGGTGCCGTTGGCCAAAAATCAACCAGGTCATGATAAGGAGGTTGGGCATTCTCCCAGTATGGTTTGTTTATTCATCGCCATTTGCGCAATCAAATGGGCAGAACGACGCGAACCAGGCATTTTTAGGCCAAATCGATGTGCTATAGTCTATGGTTTTGGGGGTGGGCCAGAGGGTGCCATTGGACAAAAATTGAAAGAGGCATGCCAGAGATCTTGGGGATCGTCCCAGTGTGGATCATTTATTTATTCGAGGCTATTTTGGGGGTTAAACGGATGAAATAGTACAAATAGTGTATTTTTGGGCTAAATCGATGTACTATAGCCCATGGTTTCGGGGGTGGGCTCGAGTTTAGGGGTACTATGGGCCAATAATTGATCAGCGCACATTAGGGAGGTTGGGAATCATCCCAGTTTGGTCTGTTTATTTATTCAAGGCCATTTGGATGGTCAAACTTGGCAAAACAGCGTGAACGGGGTGTTTTCGGGCCAAATTAATGTACTATAGCCCATAGTTTTGAGGGTAGGCCCAGGGTTCGGGGGTGTCATGGGACGAAATCAACCAAGGCATGCTATAGAGGTTGGGCATCATCTCAGTGTGGTTCATTTATTTCTTTGAGGTCATTAAATGGTCAAATAGGCAAAACAGCAAGAACGAGGCATCTTCGGGCCAAATCGGTGTACTATAGCCCGTGGTTTTGGGAGTGGACACAGTTCCAGGGGTGTGATGGGCAAAATATTGATCGAGCCATGCCAGGGAGGTTGGGGATCATTCTAGTATGGACTTTATATTTATTCGAGGCCATTTGGGTGGTCAAACGGGCTAAACGGCGCGAATGGAGCAATTTTTGGCCAAATCGGAGTGTCATAGCCCATGGTTTTGGACTTGGACTTAGGGTATGAGGGTACCGTGGGCCAAAAATTGACCAGGGCATGACAGGGAGGTTGGGGATCACCCCAGTATGGTTCGTTTATTTATTAAAGGCTATTTGAGTGGTCAAACGGGTGAAATGGCACAAATGGGGCTCTTTCGGGCCATATCGGTGTGCAATAAAAGGCCTGAACGGGGCATTTTCAGGCCAAATTGATGTTCTATAGCCCACAGTTTCGAGGGTAGGCCCGAGGTTTGGGGGTGCCTTGTCCTAAAAATTAATCGGGATATGCCAGGGAGGTTGGGGATCGTCCAAGTATGGTCTGTTTAATTATTCAAGCCTATTTGGGTGGTAAAATGGTTGAAACAACGTTAAAAGGGCATTTTTGGGCCAAATCAGTGTGATATAGCCCACGATTTAAGGGTTGGGCTCGAGGTTTAGGGTTTGGGGGTATCGTGGGCCGAAAATTAACTGGGGCATTCCAAGGAGGTTGGGGATCATCCCACTGTGGTCCGTTTATTTATTTGATACTATTTGGGTGGTCAAACAGGAAAAACAATGTAAACGAGGCATTTTCGAGCCAAATCAGTGTGCTATAGCCTATGGTTTTAGTGTGGGCCCAGGGTCTAAGGGTTCCGTGGTCTGACAATAGACCGAGAGATGCCAGGGAGGTTGGGGATCATCCCAGTGCATTCCATTTATTTATTTGAGGCCATTTAGGTGATCAAATGGGCAAAACAGCGTGAACGGGGCATTTTCGAGCCAAATCTGTGTGCTATTGCCCACGGTTTAGGGGGTAGGACTGAGGTCCGAGGGTGCTGTGGGCTAAAAATCGATCAAGGTATTCTAGGGAGGTTAGGGATCATCCCAGTGTGGTCTGTTTATTTATTTGAGGCCACTTGGGTGGTCAAACGGGTGAAATGACATAAACGGGGCATTTTTGGGCCAAATTGGTGTGCTATAGCCCATGAATTTGGTGGTGGGCTCGAGGTTCGAAGGTATCATGGGTGAAAAATTGATCAGGGTGTCCTAGGGAGGTTTGGGGTTATCCCAGTGTGGTTCGTTTATTTCTTCAAGGCTATTTGGGTAGTCAAACGGGTGAAACGATACAAACGGGCCATTTTTGGGCCAAATCAGTGTGCTATAGCCCACGGTTTCGAGGTGGACCAGGGGTTCTAGGGTGTTGTGGGCCGAAAATCATTCGGAATATTCCAGAGAGGTTGGGGATCATCTTAGTATTGTTTGTTTACTTTTTCAAGTCTATTTGGGTTGACAAATGGGTAAAAAGGCACGACCGATTTCATCCACTTGTAAATTCATGTAAAAGTTGCTAATTCGACGGGTTATTTTTAGGCCATATTGGTGAGCTATAGCCCACAGTTTTTGGGGTGAGCTCGGGGTTTGGGGGTATCGTTGGCCGAAAATCGACCAGGGCATAGCAAGGAGGTTGAGGATCATCCTATTATGGTCCGTTTATTTTCTCGAGGCCATTTGGGTGGTCAAACTGGTGAAACAACATGAACGGGGCATTTTGGGCCAAATCGGTGTGCTATAGTATAAGGTTTCAGGGATTGGCCGAGGTTCGGGGGTGCCATGGGACAAAAATCGACCGAGGCATGCCAGAGAGTTTGGGATTTTCCCAATATGGTACGTTTATTTATTCGATGCCATTTCGGTGGTCAAACTGGTGAAACGGCGCGAACGGGGAATTTTTGAGTCAAATCGTTGTGCTATAGCCTATGGTTTTGGGAGTGGGCCGGGTTTTGGGAGTGCCATGGGCTGAAAATTGATCGGGACTTTCTAGGGAGGTTGGGGATTATCTCAGTGTAGTTCATTTATTTATTTGAGGCTATTTGGGTGGTCAAACGGGCCAAATGGCACGAACGAGGCACTTTCAGGGCAAATCGATGTGCTATAGCCCACGGTTTTGGGGGTGGGCCCAAGGTCCGGGGTTGCCGTGGGTCAAAAATCAACCGGGGCATGCCAGCATGGTTGGGTATCATCCTAGTATAGTCTGTTTATTTATTCTAAGCTATTTGGGTGGCCAAAAGGTTGAAACGGCGCGAATGGGGCTTTTTAGGCCAAATCAGTGTGTTATAGCCCACAGTTTTGGGGGTGGGCCTGGGGTCCGGGGGTGCTGTGGGCTAAAAATTGACCGAGGTGTGCCATGGAGTTTGGGGACCATTCTAGTAAGGTCTGTTTTTTTATTCGAGGCAATTTGGGCGGCCAAAAGGAAAAAACAGCGTGAATGGGACTTTTTTGGGCCAGATCGGTATGCTATAGCCCACGGCTTTAGGGGTGGACCTGGGATCCAGGCGTGTCGTGGGCCAAAAATCAACTAAGGTATGCTTGGGAGGTTGGGGATCATCCCAGTGTGGTCTGTTTATTTATTTGAGGCCATTTAGGTGGTCAAACAAAGAGAACGGGGCATTATTGGGCAAAATCGGTATGCTATAGCCTACGGTTTTTAGGGGTGAGCCAGGGTTTCGGGTGTGCCGTGGGCCAAAAATTGACTGGGGCATGCCATAGAGGTTGGGGATCATTCCATTATGGTCCATTTATTTATTTGAGGCTATTTAGGTGGTAAAATAGGCAAAATATAGTGAACGGAGCATTTTCAGGCCAAATCGATGTTCTATAGCCCGCGGTTTCGGGGGTGGGCCCAGTGTACGGGGGTGCCGTGAGCCAAAAATTGATTGGGGCATACCAAGGAGGTTGGGAATCATCCTAGTGTTGTCCATTTATTTATTTGAGGCCATTTGGATGGTCAAACGGGCGAAACGGCTCAAACAGGGCATTTTCAGGCCAAATTGGTGTGCTATAACCCACAGTCTCAGGGGTAGGCTTGGTGTTCGGTGGTGTTGTGGGCCAAAAATCAACTGGGGCATGCTAGGGGGTTGGGGATCATTCCTGTGTGGTCTGTTTATTTATTCAAGGCCATTTGGGTGGTTAAACAGGAGAAATAGCACGAATAGGGCATTTTTTGGCCAAATCGGTGTGCTATATAGCCTACGGTTTTGGGGATGAGCCTGGGGTACGGGGGTGTCATTATCTAAAAATTGATGGGGCATTTCAGGGAGGTTGGGGATCATTCCTGTGTGGTCCATTTATTTATTTCAAGCCATTTAGGTGGTCAAACGGATGAAATGGCGTGAACGGGGTATATTCGGTCCAAATTGGTGTGCTATAGCCCACTGCTTTGGGGGTAGGTTCAGGGTCTGAGGGTACCGTGGGCTAAAAATTGATTGGAGCATGCCAAAGGGGTTGAGGATCATCCCAGTATGGTTTGTTTATTTATTCGAGGCTATTTGGGTGGTCAATCAGGCAAAACAGCATGAAAAGGGTGTTTTGGGTTAAACCGGTGTGCTATAGTACACAGTTTCGAAGGTTGGTCGGGGTCCTGGGATGCCGTGGGCCAAAAATCGACTGGGGAGGACCAGGGTGGTTGAGGATCGTCCCAGTATAGTCCATTTGTTTATTCGAGTCCATTTGGGTGGTTAAACGAATGCAACGGGACGAACAAGGCCTTTTTGGGCAAATTGGCGTGCTATGGCTCATAATTTTGGGGGTAGGCCCGGGGTATGGGATTTTGTGGTCCAAAAATTCACCGGTGCATGCCAGGAAGGATGGGGATCATCCCAGTATGGTTCGTTGATTTACTCGAGGCCATTTAGGTAGTCAAGCGGGTAAAACTGCCTAAATGAGGCACTTTTGGGCTAAATCAGTCTACTATAGCCCACGGTTTCGAGGGTGGGCCAGGGGTCCAAGGGTGCTGTGGGCCAAAAAATTAATTGGGGCATGCCAGAAAGGTTGGGGATCATCTCATTATGGTATGTTTATTTATTAGAGGCCATTTAGGTGGTCAAACGGGCGAAACAGCGTGAATACGGCATTTTCGGGCTAAGTTGGTGTGCTGTAGCCCTCTGTTTCGGGGGTAGGGCCGGGGTCTAGGGGTGTCGTGGGCCAAAATTCAAAGGGGGTATGCCGGGGGGGTTGGGGATCATCCCAGTGTGGTCCGTTTATTTATTCGAGGCCATTTTGGTTGTCAAACGGGCAAAACAGCATGAACTGGACATTTTGGGCCAAATCGATGTGCTATAGTACACGGATTCAGGGGTAGGCTGGGGTCCTGGTGTGCCATTGGCTAAAAATCAACCGGATCATGCCAGGGAGGTTGGGTATCATCCCATTATGGTTTGTTTATTTATTCCAGGCCATTTGGGTGGTTAAACAGGTGAAACAGCATCAACGAGGCATTTTCGGGACAAATTGGTGTGCTATAGCCTACTGTTTTAGGGCTGGGGCCAGGGTTCAAGGGTGCCTGGGAGGTTGGAGATCGTCCCTGTGTGGTTCATTTATTTATTTGAGCCCATTTGGGTGGTCAAATAGGCAAAATGGCTTGGATTAGGCATTTTTTGGCCAAATCGGTGTGCTATAGCCTTTGGTTTTGGGGATGGGCCAGGGTATAGGGGTGTCATCAGCTAAAAATTCATCGTTACATGCCAGGGAGGTTGGGGATAGTCCCATTTGAGTTTTAAATGGGTTAAATGGCACAGATGGGGTATTTTTGGGCCAAATCGGTGTGCTATAGCCCACGGTTTTTAGGGTAGGCCTGGGCTCTGGGGTGCCGTGGGCCAATAATCGATTGGGGCATGTCAGGGAGGTTGGGGATCATCTCAGTCTTGTCCGTTTATTCATTTGTGTCCATTTGGGTGGTCAAATGAGTGAAACGGCATGAACAGGGCATTTTCAGGCTAAATCGGTGTGCTAAAGCCTACGATTTTAGGGGCGACCTCGAGCTCCAGGGATTTTGTGGTATGAAAATCAACTTGGACATACCAGGGATATTGAGGATCATCCCACTGTGGTCTTTTTATTTATTTTAGGCTATTTGGGTGGTCAATCAAACAAAAATGCCCTAACGGGTTATTTTTGGGCTAAATCGGTGTGCTGTAGCCCACAGTAACGGGGTAAGCCCAGGGTCCAGGGGTACCGTAGGCTAAAACTCGACCGAGGCGTGCTAGAGAGGTTGGGGATCATCCCAATATGGTAAGTTTATTTATTCGAGGCCATTTGGGTGGTCAAACGGGCGAAACGCTGCTAACGTGGTATTTTCGAGCAAAATTGGTGTGCTATAGCCCACGGTTTTGGGGGTGAGCCCGGGGTTTGGGGGTGTCGTGGCACAAAAATTGATCAGGGGGTTCCAGGGAGGTTGGGGCCATCCCAGTGTGGTCTGTTTATTTGTTCAAGGCCATTTGGGTGGTCAAATAGGCGAAATGGCGCGAATGGGGTATTTTGGGGACAAATTGATGTGCTATAGCCCACAGTCTTGGGGTGGGCTTGGGGTTCGAGGGTGCCGTGGGTTGAAAATCAATTGGGGCATACCAGGGAGGGTGGGTATCATCCTAGTGTGGTCCGTTTATTTATTCGAGACCATTTGTGGGGTCAAATGGGTAAAATAGCGTAAACGGGGCATTTTGGGCCAAATCGGATAGTCCTCAATTTCGGGAGTGGCCTCGGGGTTCGAGGGTACCGTAGGCTGAAAATCAATCGGAGCATGTCAGGGAGGTTGGGGATCATCCCAATGTGGCCCGTTTAAATAATCAAGGCTATTTGGGTGGTCAAACTAGCAAAATTGTGCAAACAAAGCATTTTTCGGCCAAATCAATGTGCTATAGCCCACGATTTTGAGGGTGGGCCCAGGGTCCGAGGGTGCCGTGGGCTGAAAATTGACTGGGGCATGCCAAGGAGGTTAGAGATCGATCCAGTATGGTCCGTTTATTTATTCGAGGACATTTGGGTGGTGAAATAGGCAAAACGGTACAAATGGGGCATTTTAGACCAAATTGATATGCTATATAGCCCACGATTTTGGGGTTGGGCTTGAGGTCTGGGGGCTTCGTAGGCCAAAAATTGATTGAGGCATGCCAAGGAGGTTGGCGATCATCCCGCTGTACTTTGTTTATTTGTTTGAGGCCATTTGGGTTGTCAAACGGGCAAAATGGTGTGAACGATGCATTTGTGGGCCAAATCGGTGTGCTATAGCCCATGGTTTTATGGGTGGGCCTGGGGTTTGGGGGTATCGTAGGCCAAAAATTGACCGAGGTGTGCTAGGGAGGTTGGGGATTATTCCAGTATGGTCAATTTATTTATTCGAGGCCATGCGGATGGTCAATTGGTAAAACCCCACGAACAGGGTATTTTCAGGCCAAATCAGTGGGCACCCATGGTTTTGAGGGTGGGCTCAGGGTTCGAGGGTCCCGTGGGCTAAAAATTGATTGGGGGATGCCAGGGTTGTTGGGGATCATCCTAGTGTGGTCCGTTTATTTGTTCGAGGCCATTTGGGTTGTCAAATGGGCAAAATGGCATAAATGGGGCATTTTTGGGCCAAATCGGCATGCTATGGCCCACGGTTTTGGGGTTGGGCCCTAGGTCCGAGGGTGTCGTGGGCTGAAAATCTATTGGGGTATGCCAGGGAGGTTGGGGATCATCCCAGTGTTGTCCATTCATTTATTTGTGGGTATTTGGGGGTTAAACGAATGAAATGGCACAAATGGGGTATTTTGGGCGAAATCGGATAGCCCATAATTTTGGGAGTGGGGTCGAGGTTCGGTGGTGCCATGGGCCAAAAATTTATAGAGGCATGCTAGGAAAGTTGGGGATCATCCCAGTGTGGTTCGTTTATTTAATCGAGGCCATTTGGGTAGTCTAACTAGCAAAATGGCACGAATAAGACATTTTCGGGGTAAATCAATATACTATTACCCATGGTTTTAGGGGTGGGCCAGGGTTCGGGGGTGCCGTGGGCTGAAAATCGACTGGGGCATGCCAGGGAGATTTGGGATCGTCCAGTATGGTCTGTTTATTTATTCGAGGCCATTTGGGTGGTCAAATGGGTGAAAAGCCATGAACGGGGAATTTTCACGCTAGATCGATGTGCTATAGCCTACGATTTTGGGGGTAGGCCCAGGGTCCAGGGATTTTGTCGGTAAAAAATTAATCGTGGCATGCTAAGGAGGTTGGGGATAATACCAGTGTGGTCCGTTTATTTATTCGAGGCCATTTGGGAGGTCAAACAGGCGAAACAAAATTAACAGGGCATTTTCAAGCTAAATCTCGTGCTATAGCCCACAGTTTTAGGGGTGGGCCCAGGGTCCAGGTGTGCGGTGGTCTAAAAATCGATCGGGACCTGCTAGGGGGTTTAGGGATCATCCCATTCTAGTCCATTTATTTATTTGAGGCCATTTCTGTTGTCAAACGGGCAAAACGGCATGAACGGGATATTTTCGGGCCAAATTGGTGTGCTATAGCTCATGATTTCTTGGGTAGGCCGGGGTCCAGGGGTTTCGTAGGCCAAAAATAAACTGAGGTATGGCAGGGACGTTGGGAATTGTCCTAATGTGTTTTGTTTATTTATTCGAGGTCATTTGGGTGGTCAAACAGGCAAAATAGTGCGAACGGGGCATTTTTGAGCCAAATAGATGTGTTATATCGTATAGTTTCGGGTGTGGGCCAGGGTTCATGGTAGTCTTGGGCCAAAAATTAACTAGGACGTTCTAGGGAGGTTGGGGATAATCCTAGTATGGTTCATTTATTTATTCGAGGCCATTTGAGTGGTCAAACGGGCAAAACAGAGTGAACTGTGCATTTTTGGGCCAAATCGGTGTGCTATAGCCTACGGCTTTGGGGGTGGGATCCGTGTCTGGGGTGCGGTGGACCAAAAATTAATTGGAACATGCCAGGGAGATTGGGGATCATCCCAGTATGTTTCATTTATTTAGGCCATTTGGGTTGTCAAACGGACAAAAAAGCACGAACGGGGCATTTTCAGGCGAAATTGGTGTGTTATAGCCTCTGGTTTTTGCTGTAGGCTCGAGATTTAGGGGTACGATGGGCCAAAAATTGATTAGGGTGTGCAAGGGTGGTTGAGGATCGTCCCACTGTGGTATTTTAATTATTTGAGTCCATTTGGGTGGTCAAACGAGTGATACGATGCGAACAGTGCATTTTTGAGAAAAATTGGTGTGCTATAGCCCACGATTTTGGGGGTGGGCTCGGGGTTCGGGGGTACCGTAGGTCAAAAATTGATTGGGCATGCCAAGGGGGTTGAGGATCGTCCAATGTGGTCCATTTATTTAATCAAGACTATTTGGGTGGTCAAATGGATGAAACGTCATAAATGATGAATTTTCGTGCCAAATCGATTACCTATTGCCGACAGTTTTGGGGTTGGGCTAGGGTTTTGGGGGTACCATTGGCTGAAAATCGATCAGGGCATGCCAAGGAGGTTAGGGATCATCCCAGTTTTGTCTATATATTTATTCGAGGCTATTTGGGTGGTCAAACGGGGGAAACGGCCCGAACTGGATGTTTTCAGGCTAAATTGGTGAGCTATAGCCTACTGTTTTGGGGGTGTGCCCGGGATTCGGGGGTGCCGTTGGCCGAAAATCGACTGAAGCATGCCAGGGAGGTTAGGGATCATCCCAGTATGGTCTGTTTATTTATTCGAGGCTATTTAGGCAGACAAACGGGTAAAACAGCGCGAACGGGGTATTTTTGGGCCAAATCGACGTACTATAGCCCACGGTTTCGAGGATGGGCCCGGGGTTCAGGGGTTCCATGGGCAAAAAATTGATTGAGGCATTCCAGGGAGTTGGAAATCATCCCAATATTGTCCGTTTATTTTTTCGAGGGTATTTGGGAGGTCAAACGTGCAAAACGGCACAAACGGGGCATTTTTAGGCATAATTAGTGTGCTATAGCTCACGGTTTTGAGGGTGGCCCGGGGGCCTGGGGTGCTATCAACGAAAAATTAACCTGGGTGTGCTAGGGAGGTTGGGGATTGTCCAAATGTGGTCCTTTCATTTATTCGAGGCCATTTGGGTGGTCAAACAGCGTGAACGGGGCATTTTTGGGCTAAATTGATGTGCTATAGCCTACAGTTTTGGGGATGGGCTCGAGGTTTGGGGTGCGTGGGACAAAAATTGATCGAGGCATACCAGGGAGGTTGACGAACATCCTAATATGGTTCATTTATTAATTCGAGGTCATTTGGCTGGTCAAACTGGCGAAACGACACGAACAGGGTATTTTTGGGCTAAATCGATGTGCTATAGCCTACAGTTTTCGGGGTGGGCCCAGGGTTTGAAGGTGCCGTGTGTTGAAAATAGACCGGGGTATGCCAAAGAGGTCGAGGATCATCCCAAAGTAGTTCGATTATTTATTTGAGGCCATTTTGGTGGTCAAATGGGCGGAACGGTGTGAACGGGGCATTTTTTGCTAAATCGGTGTGCTTATGCCCATAATTTTGGGGGTGGGCCCAAGCTTCGAGGGATCCGTGGGTGAAAAATTGACCGATGCATGCCAGGGAGGTTGGGGATTATCCCGATATGGTCCATTTGTTTATTCGTGGCTATTTGGGTGGTCAAACAGGTAAAACGGCATCAGCGGGGCAATTTTGAGATAAATCAATGTGCTATAGCCCACATTTTCAGGGGTGGGCTCGGGGTCCGTCGGTGCGGTGGGTTAAAAATCGTCCGGAACATGTTAGGGAGGTTGTGAATCATCTCAGTTTGGTCCATTTATTTATTCGAAGCCATTTGTGTGGTCAAACGGGCGAAACAGCGTGAATGGGGCATTTACCGACCAAATCGGTGTGCTATAGCTCACGATTTTTAGGGTGGGAACAGCGTTCGGAGGTGCGGTTAGCTGAAAATCGTTCGGGGCATGCCAGGGAGGTTTGGGATCATCCAGTGCGGCCTATTTATTGATTCGAGGTAATTTGGGTTGTCAAACGGGTGAAATGGCACAAATGGGACATTTTCAGGCCAAATCAATGTGCTTATAGCCTACGGTTTTAGGTGTAGGCCCAGGGTCCGAGGATATCATTAGTTGAAAATCGACCGGGGTATGCATAGGAGGTTGAGGCTCATCCCAGTGTGGTCCGTTTATTTATTCGAGGCCATTTGGGTGGTCAAACGAGTGAAACGCAGCAAATGGGGCATTTTTGGGCTAAATCAATGTGCTATTGTGCACGGTTTTAGGGGTGGGCCCAGGGTTTTGGGATGTCGTGGGACGAAAATTGGTCGGGCATATCAGGGATTTTGGGATCATCCCAGTGTGGTCCATTAATTTATTCGAGGCTATTTGGGTTGTCAAATAGGCAAAACGACCCAAATGATGTATTTTCAGGCCAAATCAAAGAGTTATAGCCCATGATTTTGGGGGTGGGCCTGAGGTTTGGGGGTACCGTGGGCCAAAATTTGACTGGGGTGTGCCAAATAGGTTGGGGATCAGCCCAGTATGGTCCGTTTATTTAAACGATGCTATTTGGATGGTCAAACAGGGGAAACGGCATGAACGAAACATTTCCAGGCCAAATCAGTGTGCTATAGCCCACGGTTATGGAGGTGGGCCCAGGGTTCAGGGGTGCCGTGTACCGAAAATTGATGGAGGCATGCCAGGAGGGTCGAGGATCATCCCAGTATGGTCCGTTTATTTATTTGAGTCAATTGAGGTAGTCAAACGGGTAAAACGGCGCGAACAGGGCATTTTTGGACAAAATTAGTGTGCAATAGCCCACGGTTTCGGGGGTATTCCAGAGGTCTGGAGGTGCCGTAGGCCAAAAATCGACTGGTGCATGCCAGAGAGGTTGGAGATCATCCCAATATGGTCCATTTATTTATTTGAGGCCAGTTGGGAGGTCAAGCAGGCAAATCAGATCGAACGAGTATTTTCGTGCCAAATCGGTGTGTTATAGTCCACGATTTTAAGGGTGGGCCCAGGGTTCGGTGGTGCCGTGGGCTGAAAATTGACTGGGGCATGTAAGAGGGGTTGAGGATCATCTCATTATAGTTCATTTATGTATTCGAGGCCATTTGGTTGGTCAAACAGGCAAAACAGCGCAAACGGGGCATTTTCGGGACAAATCAGTGTGCTAAAACCTACTATTTTAGTGGTGGGTCTGGGGTTCCGTGGGCTAAAAATTGATCAGGGCATGTCAGGGAGGTTGGGGATCATCCCAGTGTGGTCCATTTATTTATTCGAGGCCATTTGGGTGGTCAAACGGGCAAAATGGCACAAACGGGGCATTTTCAGGCCAAATCGGTGTGCTTAGCCCACGGTTTTGGAGGTGGGATCAGGGTCCGGGGGTGCCATGGGCCAAAAATAAATTAGATCATGCTAGGTAGGTTAGGGATTGTCTAAGTATGGTCCATTTATTTATTCAAGTTCATTTGGGTGGTCAAATAGGTGAATCGGTGCGAATGTGGCATTTTCGAGCCAAATTAATGTGCTATGGCCCACGGTTTCGAGTGTGAGCTTGGGATTCGAGGGTGCTGTAGTCCAAAAATCAATTGGGGCATGTCAGGGAGGTTGGGGATCATCCCAGTGTAGTTCGTTTAGTTATTCAAGGCTATTTGGGGAGTCAAACGGGTGAAACGGCACGAATGAATCATTTTCAGGCCAAATTGGTGAGCTATAACCCACGGTTTTAGGGATGGTCCTTGGGTTTGGGGGTTCGGTAGGCGAAAAATTGATCGGGGAATGCCAGGGAGGTTGGGGATCATCTCAATGTGGTCCGTTTATTTATTCGAGGCCATTTGGGAGGTAAAACGAGCAAAACGGCGCGGACTGGGCATTTTTGGCCAAATCGGTGTGCTAAAACCCATTATTTTGGGGGTGGGCTCAAGGTTTTGTGGGATAAAAATTGATTGAGGCATTCCAGGGAGGTTGGGGATCATCATAGTGTGGTCCTTTTATTTATTCGAGGCTATTTTGGTGGTCAAAAGGGCAAATCGGTATGCTATTGCTCATGGTTTTAGGTGTGTGCTCGGGTTTCGGGGGTGCGGTGGGATAAAAATTGATTGGGGTATCCCAGGGAGGTTGGGGATCATCACAGTGTAATTAATTTATTTATTCTAGGCTATTTGGGTTGTTGAACGGTTGAAACGGCGCGAACGGGGTATTTTCGGGCCAAATCGGTGTGCTATGGCCTATGGTTTCAGGGGTAGGCTTGGGGTTCGAGGGTGCCGTGGGTCAAAAATTGATCGGGGCTTGTAAGGGAGTTAGTATTTTCCCTGTGTGGTTCTTTTATTTTTTTTAGGCTATTTTTGTGGTCAAATGAGTGAAATAATGCGAGTGAGGTATTTTTGGGCCAAATTGGTGAGCTATAGCCATGCCAGGGATGTTGTAGATCATCCCAGTATGGTCCATTTTCTTATTCGAGTCTATTTAAGTGGTTAAACAGGTGAATCGGCATGAACGGGATGTTTTCGGGTCAAATCTATGTACTATATCCCGCACTTTTAGGGATGGGCCCGGGGTTCGGGGTATTCATTGGACGAAAATCGACTGAGGCTTGCTAGGGATATTTGGGATGGTCCCAGTATAGTCCATTTATTTATTTGAGGTCTTTTGGGTGGTCAAATGGGTGAAACGGCGTGAATGGGGTATTTTTAGGTCAAATCGATGTGTTATAGCCCACGGTTTTGGGGGTGGCCCGGGGTGCGGGGGTTTCGTGGGCTAAAATAGACTGGGACATGCTATGGAGGTTAGGGATCGTCCCAATGTGGTCCGTTTATTTATTTGATGCTATTTGGGTAGTCAAACGGGAGAAACAGCACGAACAGGGCATTTTCGACCCAAATTAGTATGCTATAGCCCACGATTTCGGGGGTGGGCCTGTGGGTGCCGTGGGCTAAAAATCGAATGGGCATGCCTAAGGGGTTGGGGATCATCCCAGTATAGTTTGTTTATTTATTCGAGGCCATTTATGTGGTCAAACGGGAAAAACAGCAAGAACGGGGCATTTTTGGGCTAAATCAGTGTGCTATAGCCCACGATTTTGGGGGTAGGCGTGGGGTCCAGGGGTGCCTAGGGCTTAAAATTGACTCAGGCATGCCAGGGAGGTTGGGGATCATCCCAGTGTGGTCCGTTAATTTATTCGAGGCCACGTGGATGGTCAAACGGGAAAAATAGTGCAAATAGGGTATTTTTAGGCCAAATCGGTATGTTACAACTCACGATTTTGGCGGTAGACTCGGGTGTGGGAGTGTCGTAGGTCAAAAATAGACCGAGGCATGCCATTAAGGTTGGAGATCATCCCAGTGTGGTCCGTTTATATATGTGAGGCTATTTGGGTAGTCAAATGGGCGAAACGGCGTGAACAAAGCATTTCAGGCCGAATCGGTGTGCTATAACCCACGGTTTAGGGGTGGGCTCGGGGTCTGTATGTGTTATGGGCTGAAAATCGATTGAGGCATGATAGGGAGATTGGGAATCATCCCAGTGCGGTTTGTTTATTTATTCGAGGCCATTTGGGTGGTAAAGGAAGCAAAATGGCATGAAAGGGGCATTTTCGAGCTAAATCGATATGCTATAGCTTACGATTTCGGATGTGGGCCTAGGTTCTAGGGGTTCCGTGGGCCAAAAATCAACTGGGGCATGATACGGAGGATGGGGATCATCCCCGTATGGTATATTTATTTATTCTAGGCTATTTGGGTGTTCAAACGAGCAAAACAGCATGAATGGGGTATTTTCGGGCCAAATCGGTGTTCTATAGCCCACAGTTTCAGGGAGGACCCAGGTTCTGTGGGTGCCATTGGTTGAAAATTGATCGATGCATGCCAAGGAGCTTTGGGATCATCCCAGTGTGATCCGTTTATCTATTTGACGCCATTTGGGGGGTTAGACGGGCGAAACAGCATGAAGGAGGCTATTTTGGGCTAAATCGGTGTGCTATAACCTACGGTTTTGGGGGTTTGCCTGAGATCCGGCGGTGCGGTGGGCTGAAAATTGATTTGGGCATGCTAGGGAGGTTGTGGATCATCCCAGTGTGGTTCGTTTATTTATTCGAGGCTATTTGGGTTGTCAAACAGGCGAAACGGCGTAAACAGGGCATTTTCGGGCCAAATTGGTGTGCTATAGCCCATTGTTTCTGGGGTAGACTCGAGGTCCGGGGGTTTCATGGGTTGAAAATCAATCAGAGTATGCCAGGGAGGTTGGGATTATCCCAGTGTGGTTCGTTTATTTATTCGAGGCCATTTAGGTGGTCAAACGGGAGAAATGGCATACACGGGGCATTAAGGTTGGGGATCGTCCCAATGTGGTCCATCTATATATTCGAGGCCATTTGGGTGGTCAAACAGGAGAAACGGTGTGAACAGAGCATTTTCGGGCCAAATTAATTGCTATAACCCACAGTTTTGAGGGTGGGCCCGAGGTCCGTAGGTGCCATGGGCCAAAAATTGATTGAGGCATGCCAGGGAGAATGGGGATCGTCCTAATGTGGTTTATTTATTTATTTGAGGCAATTTGGGTGGTTAAACGAGTGAAACAGCGTGAACGGGGCATTTTCGAGCCAAATCGATGTGCTATAGCCCATGGTTTAGGGGTAGGCCCGGGGTGCCATGGGCTAAAAATTAAACAAGATGTGCTAGGGAGGATAGGGATTATGCCAGTATGGTTCATTTATTTATTCAAGGCCATTTGGGTTGTCAAACATACAAAAAAGTGCAAACGGGGCATTTTTGGCCTAAATCGGTGTGCTATAGCCCACGATTTTGGGGGTAGGCATGGGGTCCAGGGTTGTCGTGGGACAAAAATCGACCGGGGCGTGCCAGGGAGGTTGGGGATTATTCCAGTGTGGTCTGTTAATTTATTCGAGTCCATGTGGGTGGTCAAACGGGCAAAATGGCATGAACGGGGCATTTTTGGGTCAAATCAGTGAGTTACAGTCCACGGTTTCAGGGGTGGGCCTGGGGTTCGAGAGTGTCGTGGGCGAAAAATTGATGGGGGCATGCCATTAAGGTTGGAGATCATCCCAGTGAGGTCCGTTTATATATTTGTGGCCATTTGGGTGGTCAAACAGGCAAAATGGCATGAACGAAGCATTTTCAGGCCAAATTGGTGTGCTATATAACCCATGGTTTAGGGGGTGGGCCCAGGGTCCATGGGTGCCGTGGGATAAAAATTGACTGAGGCATGCTAGGGAGATCGGGGATCAATCCGGTGTGGTTTGTTTATTTATTTGAGGCCATATGGGTGGTCAAACGGGCGAAATGGCATGTAAGGGGCATTTACGGGCTAAATCGGTGTGCTATAGCCGACAGTTTTAAGGGTGGGCTAGGGGTTCGGGTATGTGGTGGGCCAAAAACCGATCAAGGCATGCCAGAGAGGTTGGGGATCATCCCAGTATGGCCTATTTATTTATTCGAGACAATTTACATTATCAAATGGGCAAATTGGCGTGAACGGGGCATTTTCGGGCTAAATCTGTGTGCTATAGCCTACGGTTTTAGGTGTGGCCCCAGAGTCTGGGGGTACCGTGGTCCAAAAATCTATCGGGCCATGCTAGGGAAGTTGGGGATCATCCTAATATGGTTTGTTTATTTATTCAAGGCTATTTGGGTGGTCAAACAAACGAAATAGCACGAATGGGATATTTTTGGGTCAAATCAATGTGCTATAGCCTACGGTTTTGGGGATAGGGCCAGGATCGAGGGTTTTGTCGGCCAAAAATTGACTGGGGTGTGCCAGGGAGGTTGGGAATCATCCCAGTGTGGTCCGTTTATTATTTGAGGCCATTTGGGTGGTCAAACAGGTGAAACGATGCGAACGATACATATTTCGACCAAATCGATAAGCTATAGCCCACGGTTTTGGGGGTAGGTTCGGGGTTCGGGAGTATCGTGGGCCAAAAATCAATCGGGGTAAGCCAGAGAGGTTAGGGATCATCCCAAAGTGGTTTATTTATTTATTCAAAGTCACTTAGGTGGAAAACGGGGGAAACGGCATTAACGGGGCATTTTTGGTCCAAATCGGTGTGATATAGCCCACGATTTTAGGGGTGGGCCTAGAGTTCGGGGGTGCCGTGTATCGAAAATTGACTGAAGCATGCCAGGGAGGTTGGGGATCATCTCAGTATGGTTCGTTAATTTATTTAAGGCCATTTAGGTGGTCAACTAGGCAAAACAGTGCGAACGAAATGTTTTCAGGCTAAATCGATGTGCTATGGCCCACGATTTTAGAGGTACGCCTTGGGTCCGGGGGTTTCATCGACCAAAAATCAACCGAGGCAAGCCTGGGAGGTTGGAAATCTTACCATTATGAGCCTTTTATTTATTCGAGGATATTTGGGTGGTCAAACAGTCAAAACGGGACAAACGGAGAATTTTTGGGCTAAATCGGTGTGCTATAGCCCACTATTTCAGGGGTAGGCCCGGGATCTAGAGTTCGGGGGTGCCGCATGTCAAAAATCGATCGAAGCATGCCAGGGAGGTTGGGGATCATCCCTGTGTGGTCTGGTTATTTATTCTAGACCATTTGGGTGGTCAAACAGGCAAAACGATATGAATGGGGCATTTTTGGTCTAAATCGGTGTGTCATAGCCCACGGTTTCGGGAGTGTCCCCCGGGTCTAGGAGTTTCGTGGGCCAAAATTCTACCGGGACTTTCCAGGGAGGATGGGGATTATTCCAATGTGGTATGTTTATTTATTCGAGGCTATTTTGATGGTCAAACAGGTGAAACAGCTTGAACAGGGTATTTTCGAGCCGAATCGGTGTTCTATAACCCACAATTTTAGGGGTGGGCTCGGGGTTCGTGGATGCCGTGGGTAAAAAATTGATTAGCACATGCCTAGGTGGTTGGGGATCATCCCAGTGTGGTCTATTTATTTATTTGATGCCATTTGGGTGGTTAGACGGGTGAAACAGCTTGAACAGGGCATTTTCGGGCTAAATCAGTGTGCTATTGCCTACGATTTTGGGGGTGGGCCCAAGGTTCAGTGCTGTGGTAGGCTAAAAATTTATTGGGGCATGCCAGGGAGGTTGGGGATCATCCCAGTATGATCCGTTTATTTATTTAAGGCCATTTGGGTTATCAAACGGGCGAAATGGTACGAATGGGGCATTTTCAGGCCAAATTGGAGTGCTATAGCACATGATTTCTGGGGTGGGCCCGGGGTTCGGGGGTGTCATGGGCCAAAAATCGACCGAAGAATGCCAGGGAGAATGCAGAGCATTCCAGTATGGTCCATTTATTTATTTGAGGCTATTTGGGTGGTCAAACGGGCAAAACTGCGTGAACGATGAATTTTTGGGCCAAATCGATAAGCTTTAGCCTATGGTTTTGGGGGTTGGCCAGGGGTTCGGGGGTACCGTAGTCTAAAAATTGACTAGGTCATGATAGGGAGGTTGAGGATTGTCCTAGTATGGTCCGTTTATTTATTCGAGGCCATTTAGGTGGTTGAATAGGGGAAACGGCACAAACGGGGCATTTTTGGGCTAAATTAGAGTGCTATACCCCATAGTTTTGGGGGTGGGCCCGGGTTTTAGGGGTGCCGTGGGCCAAAAATCAACTGAGGCATGCCAGGTAGGTTGCGGATCAACCCAGTATGGTTTGTTTATTTATTCGAGTCCATTTAGGTGGTCAAACGGGCAAAACAATGTGAATGGGGTATTTTCGAGCCAAATTGATATAGTATAGCCTATAGTTTCAGGTGTGGGCCCGAGGTATAGGGTTTTATTGGACTAAAATTGACTGACGCTTGCTAGGGATGTTTGGGATGGTTCCAGTGTGGTCCATTTGGTTATTGAGGCCAGGGTTAAGGGTTTCGTGGGCCGAAAATTGACCCGGGTGTGCCAGGGAGGTTGGGAATCGCCCTAGTGTGGTCCGTTTATTTATTAGAGGCCATTTTGATGTTCAAACGGATGAAACGATGTGAACGATGCATATTTTGGCCAAATCGATAAGTTATAGCCCACAGTTTTTAGGGTGGGTTCGGGGTCTGGGGGTATCGTGTGCCAAAAATCGATTGGGGTATGACAGGGAGGTTGGAGATCATTCCATAGTGGTTTGTTTATTTATTCAAAGTCATTTAGGTTGCAAATGGGGGAAGCAGCATAAACGGGGCATTTTTGGGCCAAATTAGCGTGCTATAGCCCACGGTTGTAGGGGTAGGCCTGGTGTTCGGGGGTGTCGTGTGCTGAAAATTGACCTAAGCATACCAGGGAGGTTGGGGATCATCTTAGTGTGGTCTGTTAACCTATTCAAGGCCATTTAGGTGGTCAAACAGGCAAAATGGTGCGAATGGGGTGTTTTCGGGCCAAATCGGTATGCTATAGCCCACAATTTTAGAGGTAGGCCTGGGGTCCGGGGGTTCCGTCAGTCAAAAATCAATCGGGGCATGCCTGGGAGGTTGGGAATCTTACTAGTATGATCCGTTTATTTATTCAAGCATATTTGGGTGGTCAAATAGGCAAAATAGTGCAAATAGAGAATATTCGGGCGAAATCGGTATGCTATAGCCCACGATTTTAGGGGTAGGACCAAGATCTAAGGGTGCCATGTGTTGAAAATCGACCAGGGTATGGCAGGGAGTTGAGGATCATCCATATGTGGTTCGGTTAATTATTCGAGGCCATTTGGGTGGTCAAACGGGCAAAATAGCACGAATGAGGCATTTTCGATCCAAATCAGTGTGTTATAGCCTACGGTTTCGGGAGTAGCCCCTAGGTCCGGGGGTTCTGTGGGCCAAAAATCTTCCGGGGCATGCTAGGGAGGATGAGAATCATCCCAGTATGGTCTATTTATTTATTCAAGGCGATTCTAGTAGTCAAATAGGTGAAACAGCTTGAACTAGATATTTTCGAGCCGAATTGGTGTTCTATAACCCACGGTTTTGGGGGTGGGATAGGGTCTGTGGGTGCTGTGGGCTAAAAATTGATTGGCGCATGCCAGGGAGGTTAGGGATCATCCTAGTTTGGTTTGTTTATTTATTCGATGCCATTTGGGTGGTTAGACAGGCGAAACTGCATGAACAGGGCATTTTCGGGCTAAATCGGTTTGCTATTGCCCACGATTTTGGGGATGGCCCCAAGGTCCGACCGTGCGGTAGGCTAAAAATTGATTGGGGCATGCCAGGGAGGTTGGGGATCATCCCAGTATGGTCCGTTTATTTATTTGAGGCCATTTGGGTTATCAAATGGGTGAAACAATGCGAATAGGGCATTTTCAGGCCAAATCGGAGTGCTATAGCCCATGATTTCTGGGGTAGGCTCGGGGTCTGGGGGTTTCGTGGGCTGAAAATTGACCGGAGCATGCCAGGGAGGTTGCAAAGCATCCCAGTATGGTCCATTTATTCATTTGAGGCTATTTGGGTGGTCAAACGGGTGAAACTACGCGAACGATGCATTTTTGGGCTAAATCGGTAAGCTTTAGCCCATGGTTTTGGGGGTAGGCCCGGGGGTCGGGGGTACCTTAGGGTAAATATCGACCAGGCCATGCCAGGGAGGTTGGGGATCATCCTAGTGTGGTCCGTTTATTTATTCGAGGCTATTTAAGTAGTCAAATTGGGGAAACGGCATGAATGGGGCATTTTTGGGCTTAATTGGAGTGCTACACCCCACAGTATTGGGGGTGGGCCTGGGTTTTAGGGGTGCCATGGGCCGAAAATCAATCGAGGCATGCCAGGGAGGTTGGGATCATCCCAGTATGGTCCATTTATTTATTTGAGTCCATTTAGGTGGTCAAACAGGTGAAACAGCGTGAATGGGGTATTTTTGGGCCAAATCGATATACTATAGCCCACAGTTTTGGGTATGGGCCTGTGTACGAGGCTATTTTAGGCTAAATCGATGTGCTATAGCCCATAATTTTTGGGGTAGACCCGAGATCTAGGGGTGTGGTGGGCCAAAAATTGATTGAGGCACGCTAGGGTGGTTGGGGATCATCCCAGTGTGGTCCATTTATTTATTCGTGGAAATTTGGCTTGTCAAATAGGCAAAATGGTGTGAACGGGTTATTTTTAGGCCAAATCGGTATGCTATAGCCCATGATTTCTAGGGTGGGCCCGGGGTCCGGGGATGCCGTGGGTCGAAAATCAATCGGAGCATGCCAGGGAGATTGGGGATCATCCCAGTGTGGTTTATTTAGTTATTTGAGGCTATTTGGGTGGTCAAACTGGTGAAATGGCATGAACGAGGCATTTTAGGGCCAAATTAGTGTGCTACAGCCCACAGTTTTTGGGGTGGTCTGGGGGTGCGGGGGCTTCGTGGGCCAAAATTCAATCGAGGCATGCCAAGGAGGTTGGAAATCATCTCAATTTGTTTTGTTTATCTATTCGAGGCAATTTGGGTTGTTAAATGGGCAAAATGGTGCAAATGGGGCATTTTCGGGCCAAATCGATGTGCGATAGCCCTCATTTTAATGGGTGGGTCTGGTGTGCCATGGGCCAAAACTATAATAGGGCGTGCCTGGGATGTTGGAGATCATCTTAGTGTAGTTCGTTTATTTATTCGAGGATATTTGGGTTGTCAAACGGGTAAAACGGCGCGAACGGGGCATTTTCGACCAAAATCGGTGTGCTATAGCCTACAGTTTTGGGGATAGGCTCGGGGTCCAGGGGTTCCGCGGGCCAAAAATCATTTGGGGCATGCCAGAGAGGTTAGGGATCATCCCAGTGTGGTCCGTTAATTTATTCGAGGCTATGTGGGTGGTCAAACGGGTGAAGAGATGCAAACGAGGTATTTTCGGGCCAAATCAGAGTGCATAACCCTCGGTTTTAGGGTTAGGCCCGGGGTTCATGAGTACCGTGGGCTAGAAATTAGTTGAGACGTGCTAGGGAGATTGGGGATTATCCCAGTATAGTCTGTTTATTTATTCGAAGCCATTTGGGTAGTCAAACGGGCAAAATGGCATGAAAGGGGCATTTTTAGGCTAAATCGGTGAGCTATAGCCTAGAATTTTGGGGGTGGGCTCCAGGTTTGGTGGTGTGGTGGGCAGAAAAGTAATTGAGGCATGCCAGGGAGGTTGGGGATCATCCCAGTGTGGTCCATTTATTTATTCGAGGCCATTTGGATTGTGAAATGGGCGAAACGGCACGAACGGGACTAAATTGGTGTGCTATAGCCGACAGTTTTGGGTGTGGGATCGGGCTTTGGGGGTGCCATAGGCCAAAACTTGACCAGGGCGTGTAAGGGAGGTTGGGAATCATCACAGTATGGCCCTTTGATTTATTGGAGGCTATTTAGGTTGTGAAATGAGCGAAACGATACACATGGGGCAATTTCGAGCCAAATCGGTGTGCCAAAGCCTATGGTTTTATGGGTGGGCCTGGGATCCGGGGGCATCGTGGGCCAAAAAATAATCGAGGCATGATTGAGAGGTTGGGGATCGTCCCAGTTTGGCCTATATATATATTCGAGGCTATTTGGGTGGTCAAACGGGGGAAATAGCCCAAACGGGGTGTTTTCGGGCTAAATTGGTGAGCTATAGCCTACTGTTTTGGGGGTGTGCCTGGGATTCACGGGTGCCTTTGGCCAAAAATTGACTGAAGCATGCCAGGGAGGTTAGGGATCATCCCATTATGGTCCGTTTATTTTTTGAGGCCATTTAGGCGGACAAACGGGCGAAACAGTCCGAATGGGGTATTTTTGAGCCAAATCGACGTACTATAGCCCACGGTTTCGGCGATGGGCCCGAGGTTCAGGGGTTCCATGGGCCAAAAATTGACCGAGGCATTCCAGGGAGTTGGGAATTATCCCAATATTATCCTTTTATTTTTTCGAGGGTATTTGGGTGGTCAAACAGGCAAAACGGTACAAACGGGGCATTTTTGGGCAAAATCAGTGTGCTATAGCCCTCGATTTCGGGGGTGGCCCGGGGGCCTAGGGTTCCATCAACCAACAATCAACCTGGGCATGCCAGGGAGATTGGGAATTTTCTAAATGTGGTCTGTTCATTTATTCGAAGCCATTTGTGTGGTCAAACAGCGTGAACGGGGCATTTTTGGGCTAAATCGTTGTGCTATAGCCCACGGTTTTAGGGATGGGCTTGGAGTTCGGGGTGTGTGGGCCAAAAATTAACCGAGGCATACCAGGGAGGTTGAGGATCATCCCAGTGTGGTTCATTTATTAATTCGAGGTCATTTGCCTGGTCAAACTGGCAAAACGGCATAAATAGGGTGTTTTTGGGCCAAATCGGTGTGCTATAGCCTACAGTTTGGGGGTAGGCCCAGGGTCCGGAGGTTTCGTGTGTTGAAAATAGACCGGGTCATGCCAGAGAGGTCGGGGATCATCCAAAGTAGTCTGTTTATTTATTCGAGGCCATTTTGGTGGTCAAATAGGCGGAACGGTGTGAACGGGACATTTTTTTGCTAAATTGGTATGCTTACGCCCACGATTTTGGGGGTGGGCCGGGGCTTCAAGGGTTTCGTGGGAAAAAAATTGACCGACGCATACCAGGGAGGTTGGGGATTATCCCAATATGGTCCATTTTTTTATTCGTGGCCATTTGGGTGGTCAAACGGGTAAAACGGCGTGAGAGGGGCAGTTTTGAGCCAAATCAATGTGCTATAGCCCACGTTTTTGGGGGTGGGCTTGGGGTCCGCCAGTGCGGTGGGTTAAAAATTGTTCGAAATATGCCAGGGAGATTGTGGATCATCTTAGTATGGTCCATTTATTTATTCGAAACCATTTGTGTGGTCAAATGGGCGAAATAGGATGAACGGGGCATTTACCGACCAAATTGGTATGCTATAGCTCACAGTTTTTAGGGTGGGCCTAGGGTTCGGGGGTGCGGTTAGCTGAAAATCGATCGGGGCATGCCAGGGAGGTTTGGGATCATCCAGTGTGGCCCATTTATTTATTCGAGGCAATTTGGGTTGTTTAACGGGTGAGACGGCACAAACGGGGCATTTTCAGGCCAAATTGATGTGCTTATAGCCTACGGTTTTAGGTATAGCCCCAGGTTCCGGGGGTTTCACTGGTTAAAAATCAACCGGGGCATGCAAAGGAGGTTGGAGATCAATCCAGTGTGGTCCGTTTATTTATTCGAGGCCATTTGGGTGGTCAAACGAGTGAAATGAGGTAAATGGGGTATTTTTGGGCTAAATCAATGTGCTATTGCCCAGGGTTTCAAGGGTGGGCCCGGGGTTAGGGGGTGTCGTGGAAGGAAAATTGATCGGGCGTGGTAGGGACGTTGGGATCATCCCAGTGTGGTTCATTAATTTATTCGAGGCCATTTGGGTTGTCAAATAGGTAAAACGACCCGAATGATGTATTTTCAGGCCAAATCAAAGAGCTATAGCCCACGGTTTTAGGGGTGGGCCTGAGGTTCGAGGGTACCATAGGTCGAAAATCGATCGGGGTGTGCCAAGTAGGTTGAGGATCAGCCCAGTATGGTCTGTTTATTTAAACGATGCTATTTGGATGGTCAAACAGGGGAAACGGCATGAACGGGACATTTCCAAGCCAAATCAGTCAGCTATAGCCCATGGTTATGGAGGTGGGCCCAGGGTTCAAGGGTGCCGTGTACCCAAAATTGATGGAGGTATGCCAGGGAGGTCGAGGATCATCCCAGTATGTTCCGTTTATTTATTTGGGTATATTGAGGTAGTCAAATGGGTAAAACGACGTGAATGAGGCATTTTTGGACAAAATTGGTGTGCTATAACCCACGGTTTCGGGGGTAGTCCTGAGGTTCGAAGGTGTCGTAGGTCAAAAATTGACTAGTGCATGTTATAGAGGTTGGAGATCATCCCAATATGGTCTATTTATTTATTCAAGGCCAGTTGGGAGGTCAAACAGGCAAATCGGATCGAACGGGCATTTTCGTGCCAAATTGGTGTGCTATAGTCCACGATTTTGGGGGTGGGCCCAGGGTTCGGTGGTTCTGTGGGTTGAAAATTGATCAGGGCATGTAAGGGGGGTTGAGGATCATCTCAGTATAGTTCGTTTATGTATTGGAGGCCATTTGATTGGTCAAACAGGAAAAACAGCACAAACGAGGCATTTTTGGGACAAATCAGTGTGCTAAAACCTACTATTTTGGTGGTGGGCCCAAGGTTTCGTGGGCTAAAAATCGATTGGGGCATGTAAGGGAGGTTGGGGATCATCCCAGTGTGGTCCATTTATTTATTCGAGGCCATTTGGGTGGTCAAACGGGTAAAACAGTGCAAACGGGGCATTTTTAGGCGAAATCGGTGTGCTTAGCCCATGGTTTTGGGGGTGGGATCGGGGTCCGGGGGTGCCATGGGCCAAAAATAAATTAGAGCATGCTAGAGAGGTTAGGGATTGTCTACATATGGTCCATTTATTTATTCAAGCCCATTTAGGTGGTGAAACAGGTGAATCGGTGCGAATGGGGCATTTTCGAGCTAAATTGATGTGCTATGGCCCATGGCTTCGCGTGTGAGCTTGGGATCCAATGGTGCTATAGTCAAAAAATCAACCGAGGCATGTCAGGGAGGTTGGGGATCATCCCGGTGTGGTCCGTTTAGTTATACAAGGCTATTTGGGGAGTTAAACGGGTGAAACAGCATGAATGAATCTTTTTCAGGCCAAATTGGTGAGCTATAATCCACGGTTTCAGGGATGGGCCCAGGATTTGGGGGTGCGGTAGGCCAAAAATTGATTAGAGCATGCCAAGGAGGTTGGGGATCATCTCAATGTGGTCCATTTATTTATTTGAGGCCATTTGGGAGGTAAAACGAGCAAAACGCTGTGGACTGGGCATTTTTGGGCCAAATCGGTGTGCTAAAACCCATTATTTTAGGGGTGGGCTTGAGGTTTTGTAGGATAAAAATTGATCGGGGTATGCCAGGGAGGTTGGGGATCATCCTAGTGTGGTCCGTTTATTTATTCGAGGCTATTTGGGTGGTCAAAAGGGAAAAATGGCGTGAATGAGGTATTTTCAGGCCAAATTGGTATGCTATTGCCCATGGTTTTGGGGGTGGGCTCGGGGTTCGGGGGGTGCGGTGGACTAAAATTGATTGGGGCATCCCACAGAGGTTGGGGATCATTCCAGTGTAATCTATTTATTTATTCTAGGCTATTTGGGTTGTTGAACGGGTGAAACGGCGCGAACGGGGTATTTTCGGGCCAAATCGGTGTGCTATAGCCCATGGTTTCAGGGGTAGGCTTGGGGTTCGAGGGTTCCGTGAGTCAAAAATTGATTAGGACTTACCAGGTGGTTAGGGATTTTCCCAGTGTGGTTCATTTATTTTTTCGAGGCTATTTGTGTGGTCAAACGAGTGAAATAGTGCGAGTAAGGTATTTTTAGGCCAAATTGGTGAGCTATAGCCAATGGTTTTTGCAGTGGGCCTGGGGTTCGATGGTTCTGTGGGCTAAAAATTGACCAACGCATGCCTGGGAGGTTGGGGATCATCCCATTGTGGTCCGTTTATGTTATCGAGGCTATTTGGGTGGTCAAACGAGCAAAACAACATGAATGGGGCATTATTGGGAGATATTGGTGTGCTATAACCTATGATTTTTAGGGTGGGCCAGGGTTCGGGTGGTGTCGTGAACCAAATATCAACTGAGGCATGCCAAGGAGGTTGGGGATTGTCCCAGTATGGTTCGTTTATTTATCCGAGGCCATATGTGTGGTCAAACGGGAAAAATGGCACAAATGGGGTGTTTTTGAGCTAAATCGATGTTCTATAGCCCACGATTTTGGGGTGGGCCCGGGGTCCAAGAGTGTCGTAGGCTAAAAATTGATTGGGGTATTCCAGGGAGGTTGAGGATTATCCTAGTGTGGTCCGTTTATTTAATTGAGACCATTTAGGTGGTCAAACTGGTGAAACGGCAAGAATGTGGCATTTTCTAGCCAAATCATTGTGCTATAGCTCACGGTTTCAGGGGTGGGTCGGGTGTTCGGGGGTGTCGTGGGCCAAATATTAGTCGGGGTATGCCAGGGTGTTTTGGGATATTCCCAGTGTTGTTTGTTTATTTATTCGAGGCCATTTGGGTGGTCAAACGAGTGAAATAGTATAAATGGGGCATTTTCGGGCCAAATCGGTGTGCAATAGCGTACAAATTCGAGGGTGGGCCTAGGGTCTGGTGCTGTCGTGTGCTAAAAATTGACCGAGGCATGCTATGGAGGTTGGGGATCGTCCTAGTATGGTTTTTTTATTTATTTGAGGCCATTTGGATGGTCTAACAGGAGAAACATTGCGAATGATGTATTTTCAAGCCATATTGGTGAGCTATAGCCCACAATTTTAGAGGTGGCCCAAGGTCCGAGGGTGTCGTTGGCTGAAAATATATCGGGGCATGATAAGGAGGTTGGTTATCCTTCCAGTGTTGTCCATTTATTAATTTAAGGCCATTTGGGTGATCAAACGAGTTAAACGCCATGAACGGGGCATTTTGGGCCAAATTGATGTGCTATAGCCCACGGTTTTGGGTTGAGCCCGGGGTTCGAGGATGTCGTGGCCCAAAAATCGACCGAGGCATGCTAGGAAGATTGGAGATAGTCCCAGTGTGGTTCGTTTATTTATTCTAGGCCATTTGGGTGGTCAAGAGGGCGAAACAGCACGAACAGAGCATTTTCGCTCTAAATTGGTGTGCTATAGACCACGGTTTTGGGGGTCGGATCGGGGTACGGGGGTGTGGTGGGCCAAAAATCGACTGGGGCATGGAAAAGAGGTTGGGGATCATCCCAGTGTGGTTCGTTTACTTATTCTAAGCCATTTGGGTGGTCAAACGGGCAAAACAGCACAAACGGGGCATTTTCTGTCCAAATCGATGTGCTATAGCCCACGGTTTTGGGGGGCCTGGGGGTGCCATGGGCCAAAAATCAAATAGGGCATGCCAGGGAGGTCGGGATCATCCTAAAATAGTCCATTTATTTATTCGAGGCCATTTGGGTGGTAAAATAGGAGAAACATTGCGAAAGGGGTATTTTGGGCTAAATCGGTGTGCTATAGCCCATGATTTTGGGGGTGGGCCCGAGGATACCATGGGCTAAAAATCAATCGAGGAATTCCAGGGATGTTTGGGGTTTTCCCAGTGTCGTCCATTTATTTATTCGAGGACATTTGGGTGGTGAAACAGGCGAACGACGCGAATAGGGAATTTTCAAGATAAATTGGTTTGCTATAGCCCACGATTTTGGGGGTAGGCCATGCGTCCAGGGATACCATGGGCCAAAAATCGATCGGGGCATGCCAGAGAGGTTGGGGATTATCCTAGTATTGTCTGTTTATTTAATCGAGGCCATTTGAGTAGTTAAACGGGCAAAACGGTGTGAACGATGTATTTTTTGGCCAAGTCGGTGTGTTATAGCCCACGGTTTTGGGGGTGGGCCCGAGATTCAGAGGTATCGTGGGCCAAAAATTGACCTAGGCATTCTAGGAAGGTTTGGGATCATCCCAGTATGTTTTTTTATTTATTCAAGGCTATTTGGGTGGTCAAACGGGTGAAACGGCACGAATAGGATGTTTTCGGGGCAAATCGGTGTGCTATAGCCCATGATTTTGGGGGTGGGCCTAGGGTCCGGGGGTACCGTGGGATGAAAATAGATTAAGGCATGCCAGGGAGGTTAGGGATCATTCTAATGAGGTCTGTTTATTTGTTCGAGGCCATTTGGATGGTCAAACGGGTGAAACGGCATGAACGGGGCATTTTCGGGCCAAATTGGTTTGCTATAGCCTATGGTTTCGAAGGTGGGCCTGGTTTCCGATGGTGCCATGGACCAAAAATAGACCGTGGTATGCTTAGGAGGTTAGGGATCATCCCAGTGTAGTTCATTTATATATTCGAGGCCATTTGGGTGGTCAAACAGGCAAAACAGCATGATGATGCATTTTCTGGCGAAATCGAATAGCTATTGACCACGATTTTGGGAGTGTGCCAGTGGTCCGGGGGTACCGTTCGCTGAAAATCGATCGAGGTATGCCAGGGAGGTTGGGATCATCTCAGTTTGGTCCGTTTACTTATTCGAGGCCATTTGGGTGGTCAAACGGTCAAAACAGCATGAGCAGGGCATTTTTGGGCCAAATCGGTGTGCTATAGCTCATAGTTTTAGGGGTAGGCCCAGGATAAAGTTGCTCTGTAGGCCAAATATCAACTGGGGTATGCCAAGGAAGTTGGGGAGCATCTTAATATGGTCCATTTATTTATTTATTTTGGACAATTTGGATGGTCAAATGGGCGAAACGGTGCGAACGGGGAATTTTTGAGCCAAATTAGTATGTTGTAGCCCACAGTTTCGGCTGTGGGCCTAGGGTTCGCAGATGTCGTGGGCCAAAAATCGATTGGGGCATGCCAAGAAGGTTGGGGATCGTCCTAGTATGGTCTGTTTATTTATTGGAGGCCATTTGGGTGATCAAATGGGCAAAAAGACGTCAATGGGGAATTTTTGGGCCAAATTAGTTAGCTATAGTCCACGATTTTTGGGGTGGGCCTGGAGTCCGGGGGTGCGGTAGGCCAAAAATTATTTGAGGCATGCCAGGGAGGTTAGTCATCATCCTAGTGTGGTCCGTTTATTTATTCGAGGATATTTGGGTTGCCAAACGGGTGAAATGGCATGAATGAGCATTTTTCGGGCAATATCGATGTTCTATAGCCTACAGTTTTGAATGTGGCTTAGAGGCCGAGGGTGTCGTGCTCCAAAAATTAACTAGGGCGTGGAACAGGGGTTGAAAATCTTCCTAGTATGGTCCGTTTATTTATTCGAGGCCATTTGAGTGGTCAAAGGAGTGAAACAGTGCAAACGGGGCATTTTCTGGCCAAATCAGTGTGCTATAACCCACGGTTTCAGGGGTGAGCCCGAGGCTTAAGGGTGTCGTGGTCCAAAAATCAAACGGTGCACCAAGAAGGTTGGGGATCATTCTAGTGTGGTACTTTTATTTATTCAATGCCCATTGGGAGGTCAAACGGGTAAAGCGGCACGAAAGATACATTTTCCAACCAAATTAGTGAGCTATTGCCCACGGTTTTAGTGGTGGGCCTGGGTCCGAGGGTACCGTGGGCGAAAAATTGATCGGGGCATGCCAGGGAGGTTGAGGATCATCTCATTGTGGTCCGTTTATTTATACGAGGCCATTTGGGTTGTAAAATAGAGGAAATGGTACGAACAGGTCATTTTTGGGCTAAATCAGTGTGCTATAGCCCACAGTTTTAGGGGTTGGCCTGGGTTTCAGGGGCGTATTAGGCTGAAAATTAATTGAGGTGTGCCAGAAAGGTTAGGAATCAACCCAGTGTGGTTTGTTTATTTATTCAAGGCTTTTTAGGTGGTCAAACGGGAGAAATGGCATGAACGGGGTGCTTTCGGGCCAAATCGGTGTACTATTGCCCACGATTTTGGGGATGGCCTCGGGGTCCAGGGGTTTCGTGGGTTAAAAATCAACTGAAGCTTTCCAGGGAGGTTAGGTATTGTTCCAGTGTGGTCCGTTTATTTATTCAAGGCTATTTCGGTGGTCAAACGGGCAAAACGGCACGAACGAGTTATTTTTGGGCATAATCAATGTGCTATAGCCCACGGTTTAGGGGTTGTCCCAGAGTCCGGGGGTGCCGTCGGCCAAAAATCAACTGAGGCTTGCCAGGGAGGTTGGGGATCATCCCAGTGTGGTTCGTTTATTTATTTGAGGCTATTTGGGTGGTGAAACGGGTGAAACAACGTGAACAATGTATTTTCGAGCCAAATCGGGGTGCTATAGCCCACGGTTTTGGCGGTGGGCCCAGGGTTTGAGGGTCCCATTTGCCAAAAATTGATCGGGGCATTTCAGGGAGGTTGGGGGTCAGAATAGTATAGTTCGTTTATTTATTCAATGCCCTTTGGGTGGTTAAACGGGCAAAACAGCGCGGACGGGGATTTTTTGCGCCAAATTGGTGTGCCTACGCCTATGGTTTCAGAGTGGGTTTTGTGGGCCGAAAATCAACCGAGGCGTGCCAGAGAGGTTGGGGATTGTCCTAATGTGGTACTTTTATTCGAGGCTATTTGTGTGGTCAAATTGGTAAAATGGCATGAACGAGGCATTTTTAGGCCAAATTAAAGTGCTATAGCCTACGGTTTCGGGGTTTGGCCTTAGGTCCGTAGGTGTTACGGGTTAAAAATCGATCTGGACATGCCAGTGAGGTTGAGGATCATCCCATTTTGGTCTGTTTATTTATTCGAGGCTATTTGGGTGGTCAAACGGCAAGATAGCATAAATGAAGCATTTTCGGGCTAAATTGGTGTGCTGTAGCCCACGATTTTTGGGGTGGGCTCGGGGTACGGAAGTGTGGTAGGCCAAAAATCGATCAGTGCATGCCAGGGAGGTTGGTTATCATCTCAGTATGGTCCAATTATTTATTCGTCGCCATTTAGAGTCTCAAACGGGCAAAACGGCATGAACGGGGCATTTTTGGGCTAAATCGGTGTGCTATAGCCTATGGTTTCGTGTGTGGGCCCAGGGTACGGGGGTGTGGTAAGACAAAAATCAATCTGTGCATGCTAGAGAGGTTGGTGACCATCTCAGTATGGTCCATTTATTTATTCGAGGCCATTTACATTGTTAAACAGGCAAAACGGTGCAAACGGGGCATTTTTGGGCTAAATTGGTATGCTATAACTTGTGGTTTTGGGTGTGGGCCCAGGGTTTGGGGGTACTGTGGGCTCAAAATCGACCAAGCCGTGCTAGGAAGGTTAGGGATCATTTCATTGTGGTCCATTTATTTATTTGAGGCCATTTGGGTGGTCAAACTAATAAAACGGCGCGAACGGGGCATTTTCGAGCTAAATCGTTGTGCTATAGCCCACTGTTAAGGGGTGGGCCTAGGGTTCAATGGTGTTGTGGTCTGAAAATTAGCCAGGGCATGCCAGGGAGGTTGGGAATCATCCCAGTATTGTTCTTTTATTTATACAAGGCCATTTGGGTTGTCAAACGGGTGAAACAATGTGAACGATGCATTTTTAGGCAAAATCGATGAGCTATAGCCTACGGTTTTGGGTGTGGGCTCGGGGTCCGGGGGTATCATAGGCCAAAAATTGACTGAGGTCTGCCAAGAAGTTTGGGGATCATCCTAGAGTAGTCTATTTATTTATGAAAGTCCATTTGGGTGGTCAAACGGGATAAACAGCACGAACAGGGCATTTTCGAGCTAAATCGGTGTGCTATAGCCTATGATTTAGGGGGTGGGCTGGGGTTCGGGGGTGTCGTGGGCCAAAAATTAACTAAGGCATTCCAGGGAGGTTTTGGACCATCCCAGTGTGGTTCGTTTATTTATTCAAGGCTATTTAGGTGGTCAAACCGGCTAAACGGTGCGAACAGGGCATTTTTGGCTAAATTGGAGTTCTATAGCCCACAGTTTTGGGGGTATGCCCGAGGTGTAGGGGTTCCGTGGGCCAAAATTTGATCGAGGTGTGCCATGAAGGTTGGGGATTATCCTTGTGTGGTCCAGTTATTTGTTCGAGTCCATTTGGGTGGTCAAATGGGCAAAATGATGCAAACAGGACATTTTTTATCTAAATCGGTATGTTATAGCCTATGGTTTTGGGTGTGGGCCCAGGGTTCGGGGGTACTGTGGGCTCAAAATTGACCAAGCCATGCTATGGAGGTTAGGGATCATTTCAGTGTGGTCCATTTATTTATTCGAGGCCATTTGGGTGGTCAAACTAATAAAACGGCGCGAACGGGGCATTTTCGAGCTAAATCGGTGCGCTATAGCCCACTGTTAAGGGGTGGGCCTGGGGTTCGAGGGTGTCGTGGTCTGAAAATTATCCAGGGCATGCCAGGGAGGTTGGGAATCATCCCAGTATTGTCCTTTTATTTATACAAGGCCATTTGGGTGGTCAAACGGGTGAAACGATGCGAACGATGCATTTTTAGGCAAAATCGATGAGCTATAGCCCACGGTTTTGGGTGTGGGCTCGGGGTCCAGGGGTAACATAGGCGAAAAATTAACTGGGGTCTACCAGGAAGGTTGGGGATTATCCTAGAGTAGTCTGTTTATTTATGAAAGTCCATTTGGGTGGTCAAACGGGATAAACAGCACGAATAGGGCATTTTCAAGCCAAATCAGTGTGCTATAGCCCATGATTTTTGGGGTGGGCCGGGGTTCGGGGGTGTCGTGGGCCAAAAATTAACTAAGGCATGCCAGGGAGGTTTTGGACCATCCCAGTGTGGTTCATTTATTTATTCGAGACTATTTAGGTGGTCAAATCGGCGAAACGGTGCGAACAGGGCATTTTTGGCTAAATTGGAGCTCTATAGCCCACAGTTTTAGGGGTATGCCCGAGGTGTAGGGTTTCCGCGGGCCAAAATTTGATCAAGGTGTGCCACGAAGGTTGAGGATCTTCCTTGTGTGGTCCAGTTATTTGTTTGAGTCTATTTGGGTGGTCAAATAGGCAAAATAACGTAAACAGGACATTTTTGATCTAAATCGATGTGTTATAGCCTATGGTTTTGGGGGTGGACCCTGGGTCCAAGGGTGTCTTGGGTCAAAAATCTACCGATGTATGCTGGGCAGGATGGGGATCATCCCAGTGTGGTCTGTTTATTTATTTGAGGCCATTTGGGTGGTCAAACGAGTGAAACAACATGAATGGGGTATTTTCGGTCCAAATTGGTGTGCTATAGCCCATATTTTCAGGGGTGGGCCTGTTTTCGTGGGTGCCGTGGATGGAAAATTGACCGGCGCATGCTAGGGAAGTTGGGAATCGTTCCAATGTGGTCTGTTTATTTATTCCATTCCATTTAGGTGGTTAGATGGGTGAAACGACGTGAACGGGGCATTTTCAAGCTAAATTAGTGTGCTATAGCCTATGGTTTTAGGGTGGACACGGGGTTCTGTGGGTGTGGTGGGCCGAAAATTAATTGGGGCATACCAGGGAGCTTGGGGATTAATCCAATGTGGTCCTTTTATTCATTCGAGGCTATTTGGGTTGTCAAACGAGCAAAACGGCATGAATGAGGCATTTTTGGGCCAAATCAGTGTGCTATAGCCTACAGTTTTACGGGTGGGACTGAGTTTTGGGGGTGTCGTGGGCCAAAAATCAACCAGAGCATGTCAGTGAGGTTAGGGATCATCCCAGTGAGGTCCATTTATTTATTCGAGGCTATTTGGGTGGGCAAATGATCAAAACGGCGCGACTGATGCACTTTCGGGCTAAATCGGTGAGCTATAGCCCACGGTTTTGGGGGTGGGCCTGGGTCTAGGGGTACCATGGGCTAAAAATTGACCAGGGCATGCCAGGGAGGTTGGGGATCATCCCAGTGTGATCCATTTATTTATTCGAGGCCATTTAGATTGTGAAATGGTCGAAACGACATGAACGGGGTCAAATTGGTGTGCTATAGCCGACAGTTTTGGGTGTGGGACCGAGCTTCGAAGGTACCATAGGCCAAAACTTAACCGGGGCATGCAAGGGAGGTTGGGAATCATCACAGTATGGCTCGTTTATTTATTAGAGGCCATTTGGGTTGTAAAACGAGCGAAACAATGCGAATGGGGCAATTTCGGGCCAAATCGGTGTGCCAAAGCCTATGGTTTTATGGGTGGGCCTGGGGTCCGAGGGCAACATGGACCAAAAAATTATCGGGGCATGATTAAGAGGTTGGGCAGCATCCCATTATGGTCCTAGTGCGTGCCAGGGAGGTTGGCGATCGTCCCAGTATGGTCCGTTTATTTATTCGAGGCTATTTGGGTGGTCAAATGGGAGAAACGATATGAATGATGCATTTTCTGGATAAATCTGTGAGCTATAGCCTATGGTTTGAGGGTGGGGCTGGGGTTCGCAGTTACCGTGGGCCAAAAATTGACCAGGGCGTGGTAGGGTAGTTGAGAATCCTCCCAGTGTGGTCTATTTATTTATTCAAGGCCATTTGGTTGGTCAAATGGGGAAAATAACGCAAATAGGGGATTTTTGGCCTAAATTGGTGTGCTATAGCCCACAGTTTTAAGGGTGGGCCCGGGGTTCGGGGATGTCGTTGGCCAAAAATCAACGAGGATATGCCAGGGAGGTTGGGAATTGTCCCAGTGTGGTCTATTTATTTATTCGAGGCCATTGGGTGGTCAAATAGGCAAAACGGCGCGAACGGGGCATTTTTTGGCTAAATCGGTGTGCTATAACCCATGATTTCAGGGGTGGGCCATGGCGTTTCGGTTTCCATGGGCCAAAAATCAACCGAGGAGTGTTAGGGAGCTTGGGGATTATCCCAGTATGGTCCGTTTATTTATGTGAGGCTATTTGGGTGGTTAAACGGGTGTAACGGTGCGTATGGGGTGTTTTCAGACAAATTGGCGTGCTATAGCCCATGGTTTTATGGGTGGGCCGAGGGTCTGGGGGTTTCGTTGGTCGAAAATTGATCGGGGCGTGCTATAGAGGTTGAGGATCATCCCAGTGTGGTCTGTTTATTTCTTCGTCGCAATTTGGGTGGTCAAACTGGTGAAACAATGCGAACGGGGTCTTTTTGGGTCAAATTAGTGTGCTACAGCACACGATTTTGGGGGTGGGCCTAGGGTCTGGGGGTGTCGTGGGCCAAAAGTTGATCGGGGTGTGCTAGGGAGGCTGGAAATCATTCCAATGTGGTCCATTTATTTATTTGAGGCCATTTGGGTAGTCAAACAGGCGAAACTGCGTGAACGGGGCATTTTTGGGCTAAATCAACGTGCTACATCCCATGGTTTTGGTGGTGGTCCTAGGGTCCGGGGGTGCCATGGGCCAAAAATCAACTGGGGCATGCCAGGGAGGTTGGGATTATACCACTGTGGTCCGTTTATTTATTCGAGGCTATTTGGCTAGTTAAACGGGCAAAACGGCATGAATGGGGCATATTTAGGCCAAATCGATGTGCTATATCCTACAGTTTTGGGGGTAGGCTCGGGTTCCAGGGGTGCTGCTAGATGAAAATCAATCGGGGCATGCCAGGGAAGTTTGGGATCATCCCGATGTGATCTGTTTATATATTTGAGGCCATTTGGGTGGTCAAATGGGCAAAATGAGGCAAAACGGAGCATTTTTAGGCCAAATCTGTGTGCTATTGCCCACGATTTTGGGGGTGGGCCTGGGGTTCGGGGTTCCATGGGCTGAAAATTGATTGGGGCATGCCAGGGAGGTTGGGGATTATCCCAGTGTGTTTTGTTTATTTATTCGATGCCATTTGGGTGGTCAAATGGGCGAAACAGTGCGAATGGGGCATTTTAAGGCTAAACGGATATGCTATGGCCCACGGTTTTGAAGGTGGGCCCAGGGTATAGGGGTGACGTGGTTTGAAAATTGATCGGGCCGCGTTAGGAAGGTTGGGGATCAGCCCAGTATGGTCCATTTATTTATTCGAGGCCATTTGGGTGGTCAAATAGGGAAAACTGCGTGAACGGGGCATTTTCGAGCAAAATCCATGTGATATAGCTCATGGTTTAGGGAGTGGGATGTGGTTCGGGGGTTTCTTGGGCTAAAAATTAATCGGGGCATGCCAGGGCAGTTGGGAATCATCCCAAGGTGATCTGTTTATTTTTTTGAGGCCATTTGGTTGGTCAAAAGGGCAAAATGGCACGAACAGGGTATTTTTGGGCCAAATCGGTATGCTATAGCCCATAATTTTGGGGGTGGGCTCGGCTCCTGGGGGTGCCGTGGGCTGAAAATTAGATGGGGTACTCTAGGGAGGATGGGGATCATCCCAGTGTGGTCTATTTATTTATTTGAGGCCATTCTAGTGGTCAAATGGGAGAAATGACGCAAACGGGGCATTTTTGAGGTAAATCATTGTGCTATAGCCCACAGTTTTGTGGGTGGGCTCGGGGTTCGAGGGTACCATAGGGTGAAAATTTATTGAGGCATGCCAGGGATGTTGGGGATCATCCCTGTGTGGTTCGTTTATTTATTCAAGGTGATTTGGGTGGTCAAACGGGCGAAATAGCACGAACAGGGGATTTTCAGGCCAAACCGGTGTGCTATAGCCCACTGTTTTGAGGGTGGGCCTAGGGTTCGAAGGTTTCATAAGCCGAAAATAGACCAAGGCATGCTAGGGAGGTTGGGGATCATCCAAGTGTGGTCTATTTATTTTTTTGAGGCGATTTGGGTCGTCAAACGGGTAAAACGGTGTAAATAAGGCATTTTTGAGGGTGGGCTGGGGGTCCGATAGTGCCGTGGGCCAAAAATTGACCAGGGCATGCCAGGGAGGTTGGGGTATACCTGTGTGGTTTTTTTATTTATTTGAGGCCATTTGAGTGGTCAAACAGGTGAAACTCCGTAAATGGGGCATTTTGTGCCAAATCGGTTTGAGGGTGGGTCTTAGGTCCGGGGTACCATTGGCCAAAAATTAATCGGGGTGTGCCAGGGAGTTTGGGTATAGGCCCAGTGCTGTCCTCTTATTAATTTGAGGTAATTTGGGTAGTCAAATGGGTGAAACGGCACAAATGAGGCATTTTCGGGCCAAATCGGTGAGCTATAGCCCACAGTTTTGGGGGTGGGCCTGGGGTCCAGGGGTGCCATAGGCTAAATATAAACCGGGGAAAGCCAGGGAGGTTGGGGATCCTCCCAGTATGATTCTTTTATTTATTAGAGGCTATTTGAGTGGTCAAACGGGCATAACAATGTGAACCATGTATTTTCAGCCAAATCAGTGTGCTATAGTCCACGGTTTTTGGGGTGGGCCTGTCGTTCGGGGGTGATGTGGGCTGAAAATTGACCAGGGTGTGCCAGGGAATTTGGGGATCATCCTAGTGTGGTCTATTTATTTATTCGAGGCCATTTGGGTGGTTAAACCAGCGAATCAGCACGAACGGGGGATTTTCGGATCAAATTGGTGTCCTATAGCCCACGATTTTGGGGGTGAGCCTTGGGTTCTGGGGTGCCATAGGCCAAAAATTGACCGGGGCATGTCAGGGAGTTTGG